>NC_046369.1:15129934-15429934 GCF_011125445.2 Fundulus heteroclitus
AAGTCTTCCTGCCCAATAAATGCCTGTTTAAAAAGGTTTTCAGGGCTGTAAAATGCTTTATGATTTACAAATATAATACTTTTCCACCCTAGAAAATGTATAGGTATTATTGTGCTACTGGCTTTAAAAGCATGTAGACGCTTTTGGGAGAAAAAAAAAGTATTGGTCCCCTTACAACTTTCCTGTTTTTCACTTTTTTTGTTACCCTTAAATCTTAAGGTCTTCAGACAAGTTCTACAATCAAACAGTGATAACCTAAGTAAATACAAACTGCACTTTTCAGATTATTTCTATTATGTACGAAACCAGACTAGCCAAACCAACCGGGCCCTTTGTGGAAAAAGTAATAGTAGTCTTTGTTTAATCATGAATTATCTGTGATTAAGCTTTTTTGAGTTCATTTTATCTAAACACACCTATGCTTCATTACTTCCAGACCTGTAGAGTCAACAAATCATTTGAAGTAGACTAAACACTTTTGATACAGTAAAACCAACACAGCATTAAACATGGTGACAATAATGTGATAGTTTGGGCCTTTTCTTTGCTGCTTCAAGACCTGAGCGACTCCCTGTTATTGAGGGAACCAAGAATGTGTAAACATATGCCACAGGATAATGATTAAAAGGGCGACAAGGGAAAAAAACACACACACACACACACAATCAAGATTTTTGACTGGCCTAGTCAACCCTAATCTGATGTTAAGATTGGACTAGAGATATCCTTTATTGAAATTCAGGTGTACCAGCAGCAAAGGGCAAATTCACAACAGAAGAAAAAAATACTGTACAGCTATTTATTGAAAATACCATACTCGAGAAATTAAGTGTACAATTGAGTTGTCTGACTTCTGAAAAAGACAGACCAATGAGCTCAGACCTAAAGAGAGATTTTGTTTTGCGTTCAATATGCATTGCATGCACACATGGTGCCTAAATCAATGTAAGAACTGTATGCTTACTGACATTTTTCTATGATTTCTAATTTCATAAGCTTGTCATAATGCTGGTTTTGTTTCAGTTATGGCTCACACTAAACAAAGCTTAGCATTTTAAAAGCCTGTAGATAACTGGCATGTTTGGACGGTATTAAATGGATTTTTAGTCTCTTCCCCTGTCGTTGCCTGGCTGAACCGATTTGAACCTCAGGTTAACTAACAATGTTTTAAAATTCAACCATGATCTGTGTCAGTGTGTTATCTTTGATGTGTCTACTGTAATATCAACACAATATGCCAAGTTACACAGTACGATTCTGCATTGTTTTGGTGAAATAACTGGAATGATCCTTGTTACTTGAACGCTTCCCGTCAGATGACGTTTCGTGTTCTAAACAACTTAAACCAAATCACGAAAACATCTGAATGTTTCCGTTGAATGTTTATTTTTTTTTTCAGGCATCGGTACAGGCGCTGGCTCATCAATCTTTGGCTTCCTGACCAGAAGCACCTCTTCAGAGGACCGGGCCACTGTTTTTGCTGCAGTCATGGCTTGTCGACAGGCTGGCCTTCTGATTGGTTGGTGCTCCTATGCTCTGCAATAGGACTGAAAACGGATGATTTGAGTGTTTTTATTTGGATCATGTTAAACAAAAATTCAAGGACAATGGTTTATCTTATCTTATCTGGTGTCGTCGTTGTTGTGTTTTTTTTTTTCCTGCTCCCGTTTATCCAGAATCTGTCAATAAAATGAACATTTTAACTTTGTGTTCCGCTTAGGTCCGGCTTTTAACATCTTTCTGAGACTCTGTGACTTCCGTCTTGGTCCTTTTGTTGTCAACAAATATACTGCACCAGGGGTAAGGATAAGAAAAAGCCAGATCGTGATGCAAAGTGATTACAAGCTTCCTGATGGCCAACCCAGAATTGCCTCTCCTCTTTTCCGCTCCTTCCAGCTCTTTATGTTTGTGTTGTGGATTCTCCTCCAACTGGCGGTGGTTTTCCTGTACTGGGACTTGCCCCCAGTGGACAGGAAGAAGACTTTAAGCACTTCACAACACAGTGGAGAAGAGGGCGTCGATGGGTTTGGCGAAGACGAGGAGGACGTCGAGGCGGAGATAAAGCCGCTAATGACCTCCCAGGAGCTTGTGGGCTCCTACGGCTCTGTGATGACATCCAGCCTGTGCAAAAAACACAGAGCGGCTGCCTGCAACATCTCGCCCGATCACATTCATTCTCCACTTCAATCTCCCATGTCATCATCGAGCCAAGAGCTCCACGAACCCTGCAGACACTTCAGCTTGTGCCAAGGTAACTGGCGGACTGAATATCAATATGCCAAATTCATTGATGTTATTTATCTAATCTTTGTTTATTCAAAAATCCGAAAATCCTTGGTCATAAAGTATCAAATTAGTGGATATGGCATCAGATATAGAGATTTTTCCTTTTGAAACTGTTCTTAACCGCTCCCTCATATGTTGATAAATGTAGAGGCAACGTTTCCAAATGTAGCTCGTCACCGTGACCTGTCTGCACTGTTGTGTCTTTGTGTCAGAGTTCCTGAGAGAAGAAGTGGTCGTGCTGCTGGCTGCTCAGTTCATCACCCTCTTCAATCAGACAGCGCTGGAGGTGCGCCAAAGTTACACATGCACGACAATCATGTGACTTTACCACCACCACAAGTTCTAAGAGTACAAGAAAAATGACGTGGAGCTGTTTTGAGTTCACACCATTTCTGCCTTCAGTGCAATTTGGTGAACCCTAAACAAATCAGATATGTGACAACAGGCATTGTTTACTTTTTGTATCCAAGTGCATCTCAGTAAATTAGAATATCACATAACGCACTTTTTGTTAGTGGATGGTCACAGATGTGTTTGAACCACTGAGCAACAGTCCAGTCCCCTTTTTTTTTTCACATTCTTGATACGTGTGTGTCTTGTAGCTCTTGAGGCACCGAATCCAGTTGTAGTTCAGACCTTGTAAATCGCCAAACCCTTCAGTGGGTTTTCCCTCACGATCTCTTCAAGTTTTGTGATATGGATGTTGTTTGTGCACTGTTACATACTACTTTTTTCCTTTCACCAAACTTTCCATCAGGATGTATGGATAAATGGCTGTTACTAGCCAGTTTTTTTTTTTTTTAGAAATTACCTTCTTTGGCTTACGCTCATCCAAGGACAATATTGAATCTGTATATCATACCAATTTCCATTTTGAATTGAATTGCTGAATTACTATAAATGTACTTTGGAGGGTATTCTAGTTCTTTGACGATGGTACTAAATGCACGAAAGCACAGCTTAGTAAACTTTAATTTACTCTGATTGTAATAAAAAAAGAAAGATCAGATCCTTTTGGAGTAATCAAACCAAACCATCTGCACTGTAATCGTATTGCTCAAACCTTTTAGTCCTGAAGGATTTGCCTAAAACACGTTTTGTTTTTCTCCAGACTATGGTGACCCCCTTAACCCAAAAATATTTCAACTTCGAAGAACTGGAAAACAGCGTGATGTACTGCCTCGGCGGTGTGGTGGTGATCGCCGGCTTCCTGTTCGTGCGGTGGATGAGCCGGCATTTTAAAGAACGGGTGGTCCTTGCCATCGGTCTGGGCATTTGCAACATCTCCTGTATCTGGTGCCTCGTCTTTCTGGCTAACCCATTTGGTCAGTGTCAACTTGCTGTACTTGTACATTTACTGACGCTTGAAATAGAATCCAGGAACTTCATTATTTAGTTTGTCAAACAAGCCAATAAATGCGAGTAAACTTTAAGGATCACTAATTTTCAGCCTATTGTATTTTTATTTTGTCTTTTCTGTAGGTGGTTTTGCATGGAAGCTCACGGAGTTCATCATCGGGGTTTTTCTGCAGGTGATTGGTTTACCTTTTGTAGCTGTGGCCCAGGTCTCCCTCTTCTCCAAAGTTACTTCTGAAAGAAGTCAGGGTAAGGAACAGCACCATCTAGTGGCTGTATAAATAGCTCCTCTGTTTTTGTTCTCCTTCCTACATACTTACCTGGTTGTTCCCCTAGAAGCTCAATAATTTTAATCGGCAAAAAACACAAATGATTTACTCCATCGTCACTGATGTGTTTTGTCACTCACTGTCCCCACAGGCTTCAGTCAGGGAGTACGTCGCTCAGTGGGGGGTCTAGCCACCATCCTAGGCCCTCTCTGGGCAGGTGGTCTGACTGAAAACATGTACATAATGATGGGTGTAATGGCGGGACTGCTGGTTCTGCTTACGGTAGGCAAAACACACAAAAATAATAAGTCTGTCTTAAATTATAATTGTAGCAGGACACCTTTACTCTGTCTGTTCTAACTGAATGCTGTTGTCCTGCATCAGTAAAAAGATGTAGCTTTTCTTACACATGTTAAATTGGTATTTCAAGCATGATCATGTCTGGTTTCATTATAATTGTCAGTCACCTATTTTCAATAACAATGTAAGTAAAAATTGCACAAAATCTGAGTTTTCAGCTCGTTGCCCAACCCAAATAAATTTCAATGGTGAAAAATTGACCTTATACCATTTTGTTTCGGCTTGTTTAGGATTTTTCAGTTGTTTGCAAAGACAAATATATCATGGGACATGGTTCAAGGTTCAAAGAGACAGAATCCAAACTCTATAAACAGTAGCCTCTGTTGGAATAAAAAAAATATCGTTTGCACCATCTCATTGATACAGCATGCTTAGAATAAATGTATTTATTTATTGTGAAGCAAAAAACAAGTAGGGCAACATGTTTTGTTTTTATTTTCTGTACGAAAACACCGGCCAGCTTACTGCCTAAGCAATGGCAATTCTCGAGGGAAAACATGTTTCTACACAGCAATGATGAAACCAGTTTTAATTGTGATTTCCAGTTCAAAAGTGGTGCACATTAAATATAACAACGTTGATTATTTTGATATTACAACAATAAGTAACCAAAAAGTCATGATTTATTGCATGCTTGTCAGTCTGATGACAGAGGGGAAAAGGGACCCCTTCAAGGCTTTCAGCCCACGCTGACACTTTCTTTTCCTAAAATGCAGCTTCCTGGGCACAGAGGGATAGAATATTCTTCTTAAATGCTTCCTGCTGTGTCAAAGTTAAAACTTAAGTCATTCATTCTGAACTAAAACGGCTATCCCCACCTCGAACATGCAGCGCTGCGCACATTCATCATGCACTATGTTCCCATGCAACATCTTTTGTCTGAAGACGTCTAACACAAACTGAGTGAGTTTTTGGTAATCGGTTAGCGGCTGGTGTTAGCTTTCTTAAATTTCCTTATTTATCATCAATTTAACGTTAGTGAAGCTGATATTTTTAATTGCGGAGTTTGTGAAGCTAACTTTTTGGTTGGCTGTGCCCGCCACTTTCCTATAGTGTATGTCTTATTATGACGCTATGGACAGATTCTCCAATCGCTGCTCTGCAACTCCTTCAGGGTAACTTTTGGTCGCTGTGCTGCCATTCTGATTAATGCCCCCCTTGCCCAGTCTGTGAGTTTGGTGGACGGCTCTCTCTTGGCAGATTTGTGGTGGTAAAATGTGCAATTATTGATTTGATGACGCTCTGAGGGAAGATCAAAGATTTGGATATTTTTTTTTATAACCTAGTCCTGGCTTGTTTGGAGATCTCCTTGGGTTTTATGGACTGATGCTTCTTGTGTAGCTGCTGCAGCTTCTGGTACCTTTCGGATAAAGTGTGCTTATATTGACAGATCATGTGACACTTAGATTGCACACATGTGGACTTCATTTAACATTTATGTAACTTTTGAAAGTGATCTGTTGCACCAAAGCTGTTTAGGGCAGGGGTCACCAACCTTTGTGAAACTGAGAGCTACTTTATTGGTGTTGTCATACGAAGGGCTACCAGTACTCGACTTTGAACTAGAAGAGTCACAGTTCACCTTAACCTTATGGAAAATAAATACATCTGTCATGCTTTGTCATAGCTATTCTAATTTTTTAATCTATATAAATGCAAGTGGGGTTAAAAAAGAAGAGTAGTGGAAATGGGTTGTATAGGACATTTTTGACCAATCTGTATAATCTGACCCAATCTGTATAATATGATTGAACTTGATTTTGTAAAGTGCCTTGAGATGACATGTTTCATGATTTGGCGCTATATAAATAAAATTGAATTGAATAAAATAAAGTTTTAGATGCAGCTCACTGGTGGATTATGCTTTTTTTTTTTAATAGGCTCGGGGGCTACTTGGTGCCTGTGGGTACCATGTTGATGGCCCCTCTTTTAGGGGCTTCATAGCAAAGAGAAAAAAATGCATATTCACATGCCAATTTTGAGTGTTTTTAAAGTTTTTTATTTTTTTTTATTTTTATAATTTTACCTGAACAACTTAACCTATATTGTGCAGATCCATCATGTAAAATAAAATTTAAAAACATTTAGATTACCGGTTGGAATGTAATAAAGAAGAAAACGCCATGGGGAGGTGAATACTTTTTTTTTTTTTTTTTTTTTAAGGCACTGTAAATTGCACACTTAAATGTTTCAGATCATTATACAAATTGGAACAAACTACATTATAACATTTCAAATGATTATTTCCCCTTGAAAGGTTAAGTCCTGAAATAGCTGTAATTAACCAAATTCTGAATAGCTGATGTCAATTTCAATCAGGCCTAATTTACGCCAGATCCCCTAACATTGAGCGATCTCTTAAATGGAGCTTGTCTGATAGCACACTCAAAAAGCAACTCATCATGCACTGATTGAAAGAAATTAAAGAACAGACAAGAAACATGGTCGAAAACATCTACCAAGTCTATAAAAGCCTAAAAAAAAAAAGGTAAACCTTCTCAGGAGTGACCGGCTGACCAAGATTACTTCAAGGTTTCATGAAAACTCATCCAAGAGGTCAAAATAGAAGCCAGAACATCTAAAGCGCTGCACTTGCCTCAGCTAAATTTAGGGTTGATGGCTCAACAATGACGTTGAGACTGGGCAGAAATGATATCAGTGGGAAGTTTTAAAAGTGAAAACCACTGCTGACCAACAAGAACCCTAAGGTCCATCTCACATTTGTTAAACACCTGGATGGTTCCCAAGACCATCTGAGAAAATGCTCTGCTGATTGATGAGACAGAATTGGAACTCTCCCTCCTGTTACATTTAGCTTAAAACTACTATTGCATTAAAAATAAATAAATAAATAAAAATAAAATTATATGGACAATCAAATGTGGTCGGCGGCAGTTTAAGTCCTGGAGCTGTAAAGAAACCACAGACCTTCAGAGCCGTTAATTCTCCTATTTAGAAGAAAATCCAGCAGTGAATGTTTGGCCATTAGTTTGTGACTTTCAGCTTGAGTGCCCACTATCCAAGGCACACCAGCAAGTCCACCTCTGGCTGGCTCAAATGAATGAATAAATGTAGTTAACTCCAAAAAACTACATTCAAAGTCTGGACTTAAATTTGATCGAAGTGATGTGGGTACTATAAACGGTTTCAACAACCATCACATGAGACTGAGTTAAAGCAATCCTGCAAAGAGTGGGGGAGGGGACGTCCTCCACAGCAATGTAAAGAATGTAGAAAAAATGTTGGTACTAAGGGTGACACCACCAGTGCTCAGTTTTGCTTCTTCAAATAGGACCGGTTGGTTTGGAAAATTTTTAACCTCTCATAAATGAAATGAGTTGGTTTGTATTCACTCAGGTTATCTCGGTCTGGTATTAACATTTGTTGGCTCTGAAACATTTGAGGAGGCAAAACAAAAACAAACAAAAATGCAAGAGGGGGAGATGTGCCTTTTTCACAGAACCGTATATGATGACAAGAATAATTTACAAAACTTGCTCCATTTAAATGATCTAATCCCATTGAATGAATTTAAAGCCATGTTAAAATGTCATATAATTGAAAAATGTAACTGCCCTATGTGACCTGTCTTTTCCTCTATGTGAGATTTTATCTATGTTGTACTTCTGTTTGTATTTTAACTGGTGTGGCGTCTTGACCAGGTCTCCCTCGAAAAAGAGATCTCAATCTCAAGGGACTTCCTGGTTAAATAAAGGTTAAATAAAATAAAAAGTAAAAAATGCAGCTTCTTTACTTTGCTTACCTTGGCTTGTAGGACACTTTGTTTTTATTTTTTTTAATGATACAGACCAATTTATTTGCTCCTACTGCAGATTATGCTGGCTTTCTCATACAAACGGCTGGTGGAGCCTACAGTGGAGGACATGGAAAGTTCCCACGTCTGTGGCTAAAACTGCATTTGTAAGGTAAAGTAACTGAGCCTTGTTTCTTTTCATTATTAATATTATTATTTAAAAAACTACCAAACAACAAAGGATAAAATGTTGTGGATGAACCAGACAACCTTTTCAGCAGTTCTTTAAAATGTAAATAATTGCACAGGAGACGCATTCATTAAAGTTGTTTGATTCAAGGAATAAAATGCTGCCTTTGAAGCCACGTTGAACCCGTTTTGTTCCATCTGGCATTTATGTCATAAATACTTTGTGAATCTTTCTGTTTGGATTAAGTGCTTTGTGACTCTGTATTTTGGGAAAGCTGCTGTATAAATAAACTTTACTTACCAAGGAGGAAAACTGGCAATAGTTGAAGAGTAAGGAAATTTCTATCCAAACTTAAGTCAATACATTTCAATTTTGTTTTGTTTTTTTATTTTTATATACTTGCTCTGTTTTCCCTAAAAATCTAAACTGTTAGGCCTGTTGAATTTTAAAAGAAATATATTTAAGTGTATAAAATTATTACTTTTATTTTAACTGTATTTTAATTGGGGCATTTACCCTTGTTACATGAATAGTCTTTAGTGTCTTAAAGGTGCCATGACATCACTGTATAAACCACTTTATGTAGTTGATATTGCTGCATATGGTAATTCTACAAAGGATTTAATTTAAAAAATAACATCACATTTTTATTTTGTCAGGCCAAATGTCCCTCCTCAGTAAAAGGGTTGGTTGCAGTAATGATATGCAGCTCTACAAAGTTGACTTCACTCTTCACTCCTCTGCAGTCACCACAGTCTCCAGGGAGAGGAGAGCTGACTGCAGAGGACCGCTGTGGAGAGCGAACTCTCACTGGGACAGAGAGCTCGCTCTACCGGGCAGCGATAGGAAAATCATGCCTCTGACAGCGGTTTGGCTCGTCAGTCAGTCAACTGGATTTTTCTGTTACAAACACAACCTCCTTACATTTGACAGCATTTAGAAATGAAATCAACTTATGGGTAATGACAGCGTTGTGGTCGCCACCTTCTGTGTCGGTGGTACAGAAGTTTTTGTCAAAATCCTTTTAGTTTGAAAACCACGACTGGATTCCCCCCACAGGAAACCGTCTTCAATAAAGTCCCCATAAATCAACTTCAGCCACTCTTCTGTGTTGTTTTTCTTCTCCTCCTGGAAACTTCATGCATTTTTCAGCACCCTCAGACATATCAGCTCCCCTTTTTAGTAACCGCTGGGAAGTTAGTTTGAGGCTGAATATGGGGTATTTGCACTCCGCGGCTTCTGCGGGGGGAGGAAAGGCTGTTTGCTTGATGGTGTGCTCTAATTGGATAATATTGGCCCGTTTACACTACACTTTTTTTAACCGAGCCAAGACCGGTCTGAGCTTGGATCAGTTAACCAAGCCGAGACGACCCTTTACACACCACACTATCCCGGTTCCTTGGTTGCTCCTCGCCTCCTAGTGATGGTCTGCGGTACTACCGCTCTCTGGGATTGAAGGCGGGACCGAGCAAATCAAAATGGCGGCGCCTGTAACATTCAGGATGTTATGGTTAGACAGAGTCGGCTTTTGGGACGTGGATAAGACAAACGTCTAATAAGGATTTACAGACGCAGGAAACAACAACAGACTCTGAGGTTCATAACACTGCTAAGCAGAATCATCTCTGGAAACCGTGTGGCACGGTAAGGAAGCTAGTATTTTTATGAATGTCTGAAATTTGTCTGAATGGAGTGTGAATCGGGACGTGCAGCCAGACACGCCGGAAAAACCACGGACAGTCAGCTGACTGTAAGGGAATGACGCGGTCTGCTCATGCGCTCTTTATCAGATAACCGGGGGAAAAAAAACAGGCCGAGACCTACTCAGGAACTGGTCTGCACTTAAGGGGTCCGGTTATGTTTAGCGCGGTCCAGTTCAGTCTGCTGACCATTTACACACAAGAGTTATCTCGGTTACCGAGCTCTGATTGGGCTCGGTTAAAAAAGGTGTAGTGTAAACGGGCCTTATGAATTGGGTAAAAAAGCAACCCGTTTTCTGACCTGGCTGTTTTTGAGCAAGTGAACAAAGCTAACTGCCCCTGACCAGGTCTTTTTAGTATTCAATTTAGACATTAGCACAGCCTCATCATTGCACAACAGACCATATTATACCCCCAAAACCTCAGAAAAATTTAATTTGTTGTCATGGCCCCTTTTAAACACTACTTTTACAGACATCTGATTTTAATTTTTTTTATTTTTCTTTATTTCAGAGCACGGTGTAAGGTTCTTTTCCTGTAACTTTAGTCTGAGTTGGGACCAGTTCATAAGGTGACAACATCCCACTGAAGACAACATTAACAGCTCGCCGGCTACAACCTGGATTTTAGTGGTTGTCCATCTGAAGAGTGGTTGTCTGACAAAGAGATCTCAGTGTATTTTTTTACAGCATGTTTCCCATGGAAATGTAAAGCCATGCTGACAATGTATGTACATCTGTTGGATGAAATTGCTTCCATTAAAGGGACTCATAAGGTCCTCTGCTGCACCCTGCTCACTCTTCAGCAGACGAGATGTAATATGCATTCTGTATTCTAATAAACATGCATAGTTGCTGTGGAAGTAAACTGATTAATTTCAGCACTGATTCAAGTTAATTTATAGAACTAGTATTTTAGCTGTGCTAACTTCCAAGATTAAAGCTAAATTATTCAACCATAGTTAATTTTATTTGGATTTATGTTTATGTATTTAAATTTTCCACAGTATGGCTTCTGAGTGAATATTTAATCAGTGGTCTGTCTGAGGGAATCAGTGTCTAGAAATAAGTAATTTCCCAGAAAGTGCGCACTTGCACAGAGTTCTATCAGGGCAAATGTAATGTATGAAAACATCACTTTCACTGTTTTTACATTATTTGGTCTTGTGCAAATAATGTTTTGGGGATTGGTGGTTGTTGTACACTCATGACTATTTTAACTTCAAAGAACCTGGTTTTACAGATAGGAAACAGTTGTTTATAATTATTTTTCACATTTTTTGTTGACCTGCACTAAACGTGTTCTTTTTTTCTTTTTTTTTTGCATTAGGAATTCTGTTCAATTAGAAATACTACAGCAAGCTAATAAACACAACAGTTCTCTATAATGAATCAAAGCAATTTCTTTCAAGTAATCTTTCACTTTATAAAGCCTCATAGCATTCTGTTTCGCCTAAAAATATTGAAAGCTGGGACGATCCGACTGTCAAACTTAAAAACTGTTATGCAGAGTGTTGCTTCAGATCGGCCTGATTTAAATCCCTCAAAATAGAAAATAAACTTCATTTGTGGAAAGATCCGTGGCCATAATTGTCACATAGGTGATAACCTGATTAAACATTGTTTATGTAAATTTCAAGTGTTATTTATACATGGTTTTATAGTCATGGTTCTATTAACAAACCGTAGTAAAATAAACATGCTATCTGCATCATTTTAAGCATTTGTTCTGGCAGAAAAAAAAGACAAGAAGCAAAATTTTAACCAATTGTATGATTCTGTGAAACTTATTAATTTATGTCACTAATATTACATATGTTACTTTGTAAGTGTGAGCTGTAACTCTTGTTTGGCTAGTTTAGAATGTGCTGAATTAAAATTTCTTTTAAGTACACACTTCTTTCACCATGTGCTTGATGTAATGGTCGGTTTCACCTCAAGTGGGCGCTCTTAGTCTTTTATTCTGGGTTTCATCCTCATTAATACTGAACCCAGCATGCAGGGAGGCCACAGCCAGGGGAGAGTATCTTTATAATTACTCATGTGTAGAACATGAGCTCTTCTGACACGTCTGTGACGCAAATAAAATCTAAATCCTTTTCTGAGGCAGTGTTGTAAATGAAAAATAAATCAAGTGGTTACATTGGGTTATATATTTACAAAAAAATATTTAAGATATCTAGTGACATTTTTTTTTCTAATTTATCCGGTTTGTAGATCAGTAGAGAATATTTTTTTTTTTTTGTTTAATGTATTTTCCAAAGTAAAATGCATTAAACATTTATTCCATTGACTTGTTTTAATATTATTAATTTATCCAAGAAAAAGCAGTCTTGACTGTCTGTTGCTGTTAAAACTTTTTTTTTTTTTTTTTTTTTGGCCAATATTTATTCCCATTTTGAAGAAAACAAATTCCCTGTTTGTTAGGAAGTCACTGAATTAACTTCTAGTAGAAAAGTGTTTTACCACAAAATAAAGTATACTTTAGTATAATGCACATCCAACATTATATTAAAAACTTTGAAAGTATAGTTGAATTCAAGTGACCTCAAATTGTTTATTTTTTTAGAATGTTTAAAAAGAAGGAATAAATAAATCAGCATTATTTGATTACTTCCGATAACCTAGTATTTGCTCATAGTTCCAATGAGCTACACATTTCTTTCATTAAATAAATTTTTTTAGTTTGACTAGTATTAGTAATATTTAAAAAATGTGGTATTCAACAATTAAAGTTATTTAAACATAATTGGCTTTAAAAGATGTATTAATTTATTTTAATCAGAAATAAAGGAAATCATGTAAGTTAAAACGCATGGTCATTACCCATTTGTGTTCAAATATTTCTTAACAAGTTTACATTTTCTTGAAATTAACCAAAACTCATCAAAACCAAAATATTTAGTACTTTTTATTGTGTGGAAATAATTTTCATAACAATACAAATAGAACTTCCCAAAAATTATTTCAGTAAAACATACATTTTGTTTTCCTTGTGCATGTTTTCTTTTGCAAACTCAAAGTCCATTGTTTATTTAACATTGATTAAATAAACAATGATATTTATTTAATCAATATAAAACATACATTTATGGTAATTTTAAATAATTACTTTTGTAAAAAGGTTTTAAGAGGACAGATGTTATGGTATAGTTGAAATATTGCTGATTAATAATAAATTTTAAAGAAAAACATTTTTGCTAATGATATAATACATTTTATTTAAAAGTGCCTCTCAGAACACTCAAGGATACTGTACAGAACAAGCAGAACAATAAAGACAAAAGAATAAAAGTTATAATTAAATGGCAATCACAGAGAATAGTTTGTTTAGCCTTCATCAAAGTATCGCCACGGCACCACACTGTACAATACGAACTCGGCACCAAAATCCTGTTTTAAAGAGGTTAGATACAGTGGTTACAGTGAAGGGAAAAAAAAGATGCAAAAGTATTGTGATGTAAAATAATCCAAATCTTTGTGTGGGAAAAAAAAAAGGACAAATGAAGGAATTTATTTTATTGAAGCGTAAACGAAGCAAGACTTTTGAAAGGAGATGTATTTTAAAGATGACATTAGAAGGTTCAGGGAGTGTGGGCAAAGACTCATCAGGGGTCGCTGTGACGTCGCTAACCGAAAACTGGAAAAAAGTGTGTCGCGCTTATGATGAACCATCGTGTCTCTGGTGACGTGGTGGCGAAGGGGCGTAGCTTATAACTGAACTCTGGTTGAACCTTGTTTCCATGTTGGGCGGGGCCGCCTCAGAGATGTTACGACACAGGGCCAGTAACAGAGATATTTTAGGGTTTTCCTTTTTTTTTTCTTTTTTTTTTAACTTAACCGAGTCCCTGTGCCCGTCACACACACACAGTTCCACAACACAGTCGGCCTGAAGCGACACTCTGACCGGCGAGTGACCCTGCGGATTGAGGTTGAAAGTGCAGAACACGTCATGTGTCATAACAGTTTTTTTTTTCTGGATAAATTTGGCGAGCTGACTCCTCCTCCATCCTGTCCAATCACAATCCTATGGTACCAAACTCCACTATGATAATAGACGCGTGAACTTTTGGTGAACTCCGTTTTACCTCGACTAGACAGGGCAGCGAGTGCAGCCTGAGTTTAGGGCGAATTCAGTGTTTGTTGTTGTCATTTTCATTTATTTATTTATTTTTTTTTCATCTCCCCAGGCTCGAACGCTGATTGACCTCCCAAAATCTGGGTTGGCGTAGTCTGGAGAGGGTGCCCTGTGACTGAGATTCTTAGGAACATTGCAGCTTACTTTGTACAAGTAGTTTCTTTGTGAGAGTGTGGACAAAGCCGAAAAGCTCCAAAAGTCAAATAACATTGTCCGTATACACAAAATCTCTGACATGACCCATAAATACTTATCAAATGACTCCTTAAAGAACAATTTGAGCAAGGGAAAAAAAAAATGCAACAATCTGTATCGCTAAGCTGTAAGTCTGCTGGGAGAAAAGCAATGCTCGGTTATAACGGGAGAACTGGGACCGAATCTGATGTTTTATTCAAAATCTTGTTTTAAAATATTAAGCAATTGCTTTTTTTTCTGCTTATTTGCTCATGCACAAACACAAAACCTACCTGATTTGATTTAAGACAATATATAGATAAGAAACAAAAACTATTTGAGAAGTATATATTCAGTGAGATATACAATACGGTTAGAAATGCACCAACCAATTTTGCCAAATCTTTAAAATTACATTTCTATGTAGTCATTACTTTTGTTTAATCTATTGAAAACTCTTGAGATGAGACACACATTTTTACAAAGCCTGGACGTGTAAAGGGCTCATTCCGGGGAAGCTGTTTAAAGCTTTTTAATCGGGGCAGAGCTTCCTACAGATGAGACACGTGTCAGATATTGGCAACATATCTCGTGAACGCAGCAGTGTACAAACGAACATATACCAGACATACAACAATGAATCCCACCATTCTAATTTTGTTGAATTAGTTGGTACAATTAGGGCACATTAGCAACTCTTTACATTAAGAGATTAATCAATCGGTTAGATAAAAGAAATAACTTCTGTTTGATGCATGTCCTTAATGATAGAACAGTATAACTCATCATCAAGCTTATTCAAAATCTGGGATGTTCTGGGGACGATACTGAAAACTGGTGCATTTAACTTTTTCCCCCCACTAATTTTGGTTATTTTCCAGAGTGTATAATTGTTTACAGGAAACTAAACTGGAATGAGATCACAATATTTATAGTTCAGTTTATGAACAACGTGACACATCATGCAGTATTCTGATAGTATTTACACTCAACGGGCCTCAGAGGATTGTGCCTGGAAAAAAGTCTTCAGGCTTAATTCATCAAAACTAATAACCTTTAGAATTTTGGCCAATTAATTGATCACTTATTACCAATTAATCTAAAACAGTGAAATGTTGTCATCAAGAAAAGTGCCCATAGAAAATGGTTAAACTAATACCATAATAAAGATAAGATCAGACAATGAAAGAAAATCTTAAATGCATGTGAAATAACTGAGAAAATGTGATCTCAACAGTGATTCAGTTTAATTTAATCACTTTATTGGTCCCCAGTGGGCAATTAAAAACCCCAGAGAGCATAACATAAAACAGACAGAATGTGAAGAAACAGCAGAGACAGATATATCCAACATAAAAGCATTCATATAGTAGAAAACAAATAAAATGTTATGTATGATAAAATCTAGACACGTGATTCTAATAATGATTCAACAGAACCAAAGAAAAATAAAATGTACTTTTAAAATTTTTAATTTCATAAATGCATCATCGGAAACCGTTTGAGTTGATTCACTTTTTGGAGTTTTATGAAAACTAGATAAGTCAAATCTAAAGTATTTCCTCTATGAAGGAACCTGCAGTACATTTCGTCACTTTAATGTTTCCCTAAAATACGAAAAGTGGAATCGGCAAGTCAGACCTCAATCAAAACTGGAAACGTTGACCAGAATAGGTTTGATTGGTGCAGTAATGTTTTTAAAGTACCTTGCATAAAGAATCTCGGAAATGCTCTCCGGCAAAAAGTTTAGAATTGCCGCCACGGGCATTAAATATGAAGTTTTTGCAGCGGTGTCGGGGATTCCTAATGTTTTCGCACAGGCCCTCCCTGTCACGGTCAAATCAAAACGATGGCACCAACACCAGCTCGTGAAAGTCTCCGGGTGTCCCTGCAGAGGTAGCACTTGAAATCCCACTTAATAATACATGTGTCACTCAGAAGGTGCGACGTTTCAAAAGCGAGGACGGTTATGGAGAGAAAAAAAAAAAAAAAAAATGGACGAAGTGGAGTGCTGGAGTTGTGACAACAAGGAGATAAAAGGATGCACTGCAGCAGAAGGCTTGCCGAAGGAAACGGGAAACTACAAGTCAAGCTCATGCCTAAGTTATACCGTGGCCCAGTTTCTTCTGTTTAAAAGGTCACGTCAAGACGCTTACTGTGTTTGGTTTATGTAAAACAGTGAACTCTGAGAGGACCAAAAAAAAAAAGGGAAAAAAAAGAAATGAACTCCATCTGTCACCCTGGGCTGTATGACGGAAGAGTTTTTCTTCATCATTGGTTTTATTGGGGATTCGTGGTTGTGTAATGTCTCTGCTGACTGAATGAATAAATAAGTCTGCGCTGCCTCTACCCAGGGCGCGCAGGGCTGTGTTGCAAAAGGCTGATTTATTTTCTGAAATGTGTCAAACTTCAGCTATTCTCATTTCTCACTTTTACATTTTAACAACTTCTTGCTGCTTAGAAGAAAAAAAACTACAAACTTTTCTGTGATCTTTTTGACCTGTGAGATTATAAACTGTGTGGTTGATTAAAGTGGAGCCAGTTCTATGTTTCCCTCCTTCTATTTGTATCATACACACGGGATTTAATCTGTTTACCAGGTTTCCACATCCAATACTTGATTTAAGTTGGATAAAGCTATCTCTTGATGTACTTAATTTTGCAGCGTCACTAATCAGAACCAGATTACTCATATGTTTTTTGTTAAAAAATGTCCATACGCAAGTAATTTACAGTCAAATGTAGTATAGTAATAACAAACCAGCATAAAGTATCTAAAAGGAATGACGTGCATGATTAAAATAGTAGCAGTGGGGAGTTCAATCAATGTGTTTTAATCATTCTGTGAAAAACAAACAAACAGGTGGAAATTGTTTAAAGTTGAAAAGGCAGAAAATGCTGTACATGATGAAACGTCTACACACAATGACTGAGATATGTCATTCCAGGAAATGCTCAGAGGAATTGTGCATTTTGGTTGAAACGTTAATTGGAGAGGGGAAATCATATGTAGAAGTGTGGAAAATGAAAGGCTGCGCTGCTGGAATGGTCTGAAACCGCTTTAAAATGAAGACCAAGCCCAGAAAAATGTCCCTGCAGCTTGGTTCTAATAGAAAACAAGCGTGGGGGACACCCAAAAAGGCTGTTTGTGATGTCAAAGAAATGCAGATGTGGTCTAATCTGCCTGGCCTGAAGTATCTGTCCACATGTTCTTTACATCTTAAATATGATAGAAACAGCGCCTAAATAAATAAATATTAGTTTAGTCATTCAAGGAATGCAAAATCTACCATTTTTCAATTTTTTACGGTTAAAGTTTCGCATTCCTTGACTTTCTGTAGACAAAGAAATTTGAGGATTATCTTTTTATTCTCTTTGATGTTTCTTGTTCCGAATGCATTGCGTGTGTGGAAATAAACACTCTTCTAATAATTTTGAGCTTTACTCACTTTAAACACCCTGCTATCATTATGACCAAAAAGGCATAATAGCTTAGGGAAATTGAACTGAACCTAAAAGTTGCCTCTCTGAAATATAACCATAATATGGTATTTTGTCAGCATCTCATGATGTGTAGTTTAGTTTCCATTTATCATCTTTTATTTATTATTAAAGAGTTATTATTTTCAGATTCAGACCATATTCTCTCCTATCATCAATATTTGTATGCAGTCTTTTCCAGCTCTGTATAAGTATGGAAATAATAAAACAGAGAAATGTGTGATTTTCTAGACTTTTTTGCTTCCTTTATTTTCAAAAGGATAAAATCCAACAATTAATAAATGCACAGATTTACATTGTTCTTGTTTCTTGATTTGCCAGGTCAAATCTTGATTTTGTCATTTGAACCCCAAGTATGTTTTTTTTCTTTTTCTTTTTTTACTTTCTGACTAAATGCATTCATTTGGAATTTTAAAAAGGGCTCTTTTGCAAGTTTGTGGCCTTTGGACATCTTCAAATTCAGAATGAAGTAGACCTTCATTAAATAAACTTGCTTTTCCTTGCCTTAAACTGGATCTGGAGCTTATTTCCAAGTCCAAGAGTTACACATTTTGAAGTAGATCTGATCTAGTTTAGTCCCTTTACCACCCTCTAAAACCCGAAAGCCGATCTCAGTATTATTTAGTTGTTTTGGGAATCATAGACCTGATTCATATTCAAGCTGTTACAGGTTAGTAATTTGCACTGAAGTCCCTGGATGCTGTAAAATATCCATCAAAAAAAGACACTGGTGTCTGAAAAAGCATGGAAATTTCCCATTCCTTCCCTTGTCCCTGTTCATAGACTGCTAGTTCCCCTCGCCAGGTGCCACCGAACCAGCTTCCACTGCCCTCATGTGTCCCCTGCTCTCCCAGAAGGGAGATTACCGGCCCATCTGCATGGCCCGAGTCAGGCCACGCTAAGCCGATGGGAGCCCTGCCCAGCAAGCCCCCGCTGCAATTGTTAACCCTGATTAACTTGATGTGGCGCTCTGTTGAGGGAGCAGTGTGAAAATCAAGTCAGCGCTGTGACCCAGTGCCCTGCTGCTGAACCGAGTGGAAATCGGGCAAACCTGGGGAGGGTGAATGAGAACTCGATACAGGGAGGGGGGAAAAATGTAAAAAAAAAGAGGTGAAAACAAAATAGAATTAGACACAATGATGGCATAATGGGAAACATGGCTTGAAGCCTGAGGAGAAGAAGAGTAAATTTAAAGGGTTGATCACTTTTCTCCATAAATTTCTTTCAGGGCAAAGTAAACTTCTGGTTTGACTTGAACACGGCAGCAGTCCATGCAAATCTGTTTTATTTATCGTGACTCATTTGTGGCACATTAGGGCGTTATATATAGGGACTGACCTGATGCAACACTTCATGTTTAGTCATTGTTGTGCTGCAGATCATGCTCCAATTTTGCTTCTCAGGGCTCCATAGCCCCTGGAAAAACATGTTATAAAAAAAGCCTGAAATTGACTGTGGTTTAGAAGTATATGATTTGTTGGAAATATTAAGTTGAAATGAATTCTTGCTGGATGGCCTATTAGAGAGGGTTTTGTACACAGAAATCCTTGGATCGAGGTGCGTCTAAGGAGACTTGTACACCAATTTCCCCAACATTCCTTATTTCCATCCATCCATGCTTTTATTACATTGCTCACCCTGTTTAAAGCAACAGAGGATCCAGCTCACAAAGGACAGCAACAGCCATTGGAGAGGTGCATATTTTCCATTTAGGTCCATTTAAACATTGTTTTCACACAGTAAGAAAGGCTAAAACATTTTTTAAACTTTGGCTAAACATCATGTCCCTGCCATTTCTGACAGGCGGCATTTGAAGCAGGGTGAGAATCTCACTCTTCTCATGGTGTAACGAAGCAAAGTTATTTAATAGTAATGTACCACTGCTTCTAATAATTTGCCCTGTTACAGTCATACTCAATAAATTTTAATATTACTGAAAAGTTCATTTATTTCAGTTTACTCCCAATTCACTAAGGGAGATACACTATATAAATTAATACAGACTGATGATGTTTTAAATCCTTTATTTATTTTAATCATGATCTTTTTTTACACCTACAGCTAATAAAAAAAAAACAGTTAAGCATTTAAGATAAGAATATTGCATCAGCAAAAAAAAAAGCAAACATTTTTAATGCAGAAATGGGGACTAATGAAAAGCATATTTAATATCAGCTAAGCGACTTTTTTTTATTTTCAAAACGTACTTTTAACCTGACAAACAAGCCCCTTAGAAATGCTTATATTCTAATTTATTGAATATGACTGTAGTTTTTAATTTAGGCTGTGTTTTGACAAATGGCTCATTTTCTTCAAGCTTATTCTTTGGACTATTGCAAATTTCAAGCAATTGAAACGGTCCTTTATTTTATTTTTGTAAATTTGATATCATACAAAAAAGAAATTCTAGACTAATATGGTTAACAATAAAGGCCTCAAAGAACTAATAACATTACGACGTAATAACGTTACCCCAAGCTCCTGATGTTTGTTTTTTAAATCCTAAAACAAAGCTACTTATGAATTGGGAAGCAGCCTTTTTTTTAACTATTTGGAGGCCACTCCTGCCTTCCATACCTGAACATGGACTTTAACTATTTCTTTTATCCTCATATTGATGCAAACATACAGGTACATCTCAGTAAAATGAGATATAAGGCTGGTTTGTGAGGTTAAAAGTACCTTAAACAATCCTTTTTTAGCAGGTACTAAACACATTTTCATTAAGCCCACATTTCTGTGTTACTGTTTTTTTTTTTATTGGTATGATGGAATATTCTAATCTAAGAGATAAAGTGCAAAATCATCAGTTACCAGAAATAAAGGCTTTAAAACATCAGTATGCCTGTAATTATTCTATATAATGTTTCATTTAGGGAACTGAATTACTGAAATAAATTAACTTCTTAATAAAATTGTAATTTATTGCAATGCACCCGAATTGATTTTTGAGAACAAGAAGACATTGTTGTACATATGTGGGAATTTTTAAATAAGACTAATATTCAATGAATATTTCATAAAGCAATAAAACCACAAAGGGAGACCTCAAATGGATGAAATAAAAGTTGTAAAACTGCTTCATAAAAAATACAATAGAACATAGTCAAGGAAAGAGTAATAAAAATCAGAATATAAATCATAAATAACTACATCAAACCAGAGGCGAACTGAAAGCTGCAGAATAAAAGAGCTGGGAGCAGCTGTCATATGCCAAGGCATCGACAAAATAGCAGAAGCAACAACAAAAGCCCAATCGCCTCAGATGTTTCAGTTTAGACCTTGGACGATTTAGTAACAGCTGAAAATTGGACAGTACTTTTCTAGATGAAGATTGATGGTGGCAAAAGATCCTGGTTTAAAAGAAAAAAAAAAACGGAATCATAAAAACCAATAATCACAAAGCAGAGCAAATAGGAACGTGCTTAAGAGAGCGGAGGTCAGGCTCCTCCTGACCTGCAGGTGCGATCGCACGCTGAGCGCAACAGCAAACTCTCAGGCTTATTATTGTTTACCAAATACAGCCGCCTTTGTTGCTGGAGAACATTTTGGACGGGGCTACTGAGCGTGCTGTTTGCAGGAGGTTCCAGGACCTTAACAGAAAGAGACAGCCAGGTGACGGAGCAGAGAGGGAATGCGGTTGGCAGGAGTCGGCACCGCTGAGCTGGAGGTGCTCTGCGAGCAAGGAGGTGTCCTGGACCCTTGATTGCATTACACAGGGAGTGACCCCGGGATTAAGCACAGTAGCGGCTTGATTTGACTGGGCCAAGTTGTGTTGTTAAATTGTTCATTAAATCCAATTAGGGGGTGGCGAAAAAAAGGAGACGGCATGGGGGGTGGTTAAGTTTTTGGTCTTGCTGTTCACGAGGAGGATGGCGTGCCAATCTGAGCAGGTGACAAACTCTAGTTTTGAACTCCTGACCTAGCCCTGGGACTCCCTAGTTCTTCATGCCTTTTTTTTTTTTTTTTTTTTTTACTTCTGGCTCTCCCTCCATCTTTCTTTACCAGATGCCCATTCACAGTTTTCACCTGTCCACGATACAACTGACTTCCTAAGGCTCAATCTGAGATACATGCTGAATTCACTAATTAGCCAATGAAAATCTCATAAAAACAACAAAATAGTCATAGCATATTCTACATTTACACAACAGCAAATAGCTGTGGCCTTTTTCCATAAAAAAAAAAAGGAATTAAAAGGAAAACAACAACCATGGACAAATGCTGCTAACCTCATTCTAATCACCCATAATTTCCTGAACTTTAATCCCACTGTCTTTCTAACTCGCCGTTTAATTAGAGTTTTATGATGTATGATTTATATATTTTTCTCCCGAGTTTTAAATGAACTGCTGTTGTCTCTGGAACTGATTGCAATAGTTAGAGGCACAAACAAGGAGGGATTAGGCGAGGGTGAGTCATTTTCCTCGTGCATTCTCATTTGATGTTTTGATCTATGAGTTCATTCTTGTTTACTTCCCAAACACAGCATTGTTGCTCTGATGGAGATAGTTTTTCTTCTTCTTTTTTTTACAGGTCCTATTCGACTGTTTGGCTCTTATCAGTGACTCATGTACTGTATCTCTGGGAGGCTTGTCCTTGAGCATCTAAATCTTCTGCCTCGTTGTTTTTAACAGTGCTTTTAACCATGTTTTAGAGTGGAGTTTATGTCTAAAAGGACCAATCTCTACAACTGGATAAATTAATATCTGGTTTACTCTATATATATATTTTCCCATCTGTTCTACCGCCAGTCCAAAGCTAAGCAAGCATATCACAATCCTACAGCTCTACAATGGTAGAATAAGTCTCTTGCATTTTCACTGAAGCACTTTTTGTCCAAACATCACATGAAAATTCATTCATTAAAATTAGGGGCAGCCTGAGTGCACGAGCTAGGTGTCAAATTGAATTATACGCCAGATGTCAAGTTACAATTAAAGTTTAATGAAATAAACTGAGTCCAAGTTTTGCTCGTCAAAAATGTATCCCGGTATTTTGGACCAATGTGACACATGTAATTCCTCACTATGCAATTAGAGCCATATGTAGGTCCTTAGCCCAAAACTGCATGGATTTGTAGTGCTTTCTTGCTGACTTTAGAGACACAAATCTGTTTGATGATCTGACTGTAGCCCTGACGATACGATTTTGGAATATGTTTTAACTCTCAGTGTACAGGCTTAACCTCTACATAAAATGCTACCACTGTTGGTTACCCCTAACCATTTCTTTGAACTTCATAGTAAATTGTTCTCTTACATCCCTCTCTTTCATGTTATTTGTTGTATTTATTATGTGGGATAAAAAAGGACAAATCTATGTTACACTATGGATGTGTATCAATGGTATTTTCTCTGGAAAAACGAATAAAAAACACGTTGCTATTTAGTTTCTGATGTGATGTCATATTCAAACATTGTAAAATGTCTTCAGCAGTTTCAGCCACTGTGAACTCTACTCATTGAACCTATCGAATTTGAACATGTGACGAATCTGTAACATATAAAATATAAAATAAATAAAATATAAAGAAAGATGCCTAATTTAATATGAATGAAGCTTTGTTTATCTTTAAAAAAACATAAATATATTTTTTCACTTTTGATAAAATATATTGAATTTGGTTATTTTAAGCATTTATCGGAATTTAGAAATTTAAGAAGTTGTTTGGGCAAACCAACAATAAAAAGTAGTTGCAGCTGTATTTATTTCCGCCTTAATTAGGAGCTTTGGAATCCAGCTTTTTATGAACTCAAGAGGATTTAGAGAAAAATAGTGATATACTATATGTACAGTGTATTCAGTCATTGTAATTTTCTGACTTAAACTGTTTTTATCTTTAATGGCTTATTTCTGTTTCTTGAGCACTAATAGAAAGTGTTTGAAAGCCTAAATATACTGTTATACTTCTATTTAAGATGCATTTACGTTTACTTCTAAAAAAAAAAAAAACACATAATAGACCATAAGAATTCATCATTAGAAGCTATATTTAATTTTTCTCATTTTGTACTCTTGTCCTGTACTGTGACCAAACGTTGGCACCCCAAATAAAGAGGCACACAAATATGTGAAATTACTCACCTTAACTTAATGAAGTTAAGGTGAGAAGCTAATTTGTTGTAGCTGTTTAATGACTCATATTGATGGTGTTCTCTTGTCTTTCCCATTTTGAGCATGGGCTAAGTAGTTTTTCACAGAATTATGGAAAACTACTTAAAAGTTTCTGGCCACTCCAATCATCATACAGACTAATACTTAAATATAAACGACAAAAATGCGTAAGTTACACTTATTTAATGTGAAATTTTAGGAGTGCCAATAATTGTAAAACACCAGACAACAATTTTTTTAAATTATTTTGGAAGACATACTTTAAATCCGGTCAAATTATTTCATTATTATTCACACTATGGCTGTATAATTGTACACTAAACGAATGCTTGCATTTTCTAACAAAAATCAGTTTGATGTCTTGCTGCTGCAACAAAAGAAACATTTCTTCAAATTGTTTTTACACATTTTACCACCAATAATTTTAAGAATATTTAATTTAGACTTAAAGCAATCTGTAGTTTTCACAGCAGGGGTGTCCAAAGTGTGGCCTGTGGGCTGTTTGTGGTCCTCCGGATGGATTATGTGTGGCCCCCTCACCCCAGTTTAAGAGCAGTACATATTTCAGCCAGCCAGCACAAGTAGTTAATGCAGATGGAGATTTTATTTTATTTTTATTATATATGTTTTCATAAGAGCAAAGGTTTTACTGAAACATAATTTGTCCGTAAGATATATTTATTATTTGCTGCTTTCTTGCATTTCTACAATTATCCGTTTTTCATTTAAAACTTTCTTTCTATCAAAAAATAGAGAGGGGAGGCTAACTCGAGATGCATAATGAAGTAAGCCCCGAAGAAACTAAGGAAACACTTTGTCTTTCAATAATTTAAGACATTATAGTCTCAATATGAGGTTATCACCAACTTGTTGAGATAGTTTAGAATAGACAAGCTTTCTAATTTCTTATCATTACATAATTTTACCTCTAAATTATCATCACTTTCACTCACTAAACAAACGCTACGTTATATGCATATGTTAACAAAAAAACATGTATAATTATTTTTAGTGCCATATTGATCTAATTAAAATTAATTTAAAGCATTGTGGATAAACTCGATATGCACTACCAGGTCTGGTTTTCATTTATCAAAGTGCCTCTATTTGCTTTCCTATTTAATGGACTGTGGTTAATCTCACATTATCTGCATTCCAATCTGCAGGTTCCTGTTATGTTAATCACACACTGTTAAGCACTGAGTCTTGGTTTTGCCTGCGGTTCTCATGTATCCCCCATGTCCTCACTTTGTAGGTAGACATTTACTGGTTCCTTTTTGGCCTGTAGGCAGATTACAGGGATATTATATTGTTAAAGTCCTCGGTTGGAACAACTTTTTATGGCCCCAAGAGTTGCTCCGGTTATCTGTCCCCAAGGACAGACCAAATTGATGCTGGTAGAAAGGCTTTTAGGTCTTCTTGCTCTTTCTTCCAGTCTAGAAGGCACAAGACACTTATGAGAAACATAAACGCAGTAGTTTGTCTGCCAATGACGCTTGAAAATGACAAAGAATTTGTTTTGGAATAAATATTATTATTTAAAAACACAACTTTAAATAATAGGTCAAAATATTTGGATCTCTGTATGTGTAACATACATTTTCAAAAGATGTTTTGTGACATAATTTAGGCAGAAGTAATTTAGGAAAGCAGAATAACTGATTCATTACCATCAGTGTTAGCATTATTGGAAAATACATAAGCACTGCAATACAATGAAAATAAGTCAAAATATGTTTTTCTATTTCTTTTTAATAATATATGAAATATATAATTTCTCCATGATTTTATTAAATTAATGTCAGTAAATAAGAAAATTATAAAAATTGCTAAAAGTTTTATTCAAGTCAATAAAATGTATTTGAAATAAAAATAAATAAATTAACAGCATATTATTTTGATGATCTAAAAGTTTGTGTTGGAATAACACCTTTTTTAACGTACAAATACATCAGTCAGCACAAAAGAACGGAATAAAAAAAGAACAGCTGTACAATGGCTTTTTATGGTAAGGATTCATAACTCAGGCAGTGCTTCACCATTAAAGCCTGGTTTATGGTTTTAATTTATTGTTCTATATCCATGATGTGATTTCAGCCCATTTAACTGGAAAGTTTTGAATACTTGAGTCGACCACCTGGGAAGTCAAGGATTTTTTGCCGTGGAAAGAACAGTCACATCCTGACACACCTGTACATGCGTGCGCTCTTCTGCCATGAAGACGTTTAACCATCGCCTTGCAGCTCTCGTTTAAAAGGGGCCTCATCTTGCTGTTTTGGACAGCGCTGCCAAGAGCTTCACAAAGTGTTAATGTTAAAACAGGCAAGAATGATTTCCACTCAGTGGATGAACTCTTCACCCCTTCCCTTTTTAACATTAGATGTTTAACCATTCTCTGGAAAAGGCCACGGACAAAGGGGTCTGCGGACGTCTCGGATCAGTGGGCAGCAGGGTCAAGGTGGAAGTGGTGAGTTAACCAAGAACGATGATAAGGCTCGCTGTGTCTGCATTGCACTAATCTGCGCCCTAGTTCCACTGAGATATGCATCTGTGTGCCTACGATGGAAGTCCTAGGGCCATCAGACATGCTCTAAAATCAGCGGAGCATCTATAACCTTTTCCTGACCTTTTCAGTTCTGTACTCTGTTCATTGGGTTCTTGATCTTAAACCCAGTTGCCCATGACTTTTACAGATCACTTACAGACGAAACATCTGACCAAGTTCTTCTATGTGCGCAACATCACGAGCAAGAGAGATGCCCTAAACGGGTTTCACAGCATTGCCATTAGTCTCAATCAAGGCAAGGCAAGGCAAGGCAAATTTATTTATATAGCACAATTCAGTACAGGGACAATGCAAAGTGCTTTACATGATTAAAATATAGCAAATTAAAACAGAATAAAAGCAAGTAGGAATAAAATGTAGATAGAAATTAGAACAAAAAAGTGACGATTCAGTTAACTAGAACAGTTGAAGGCAATCCTAAACAAATGTGTTTTTAATCTTGATTTAAAGGAACTCAGGCTTTCCGCACCTTTACAATTTTCTGGAAGTTTGCTTCTCCTTGTTTAGTTCTGGTTCTAGGTATGCAGAGTAGTATAGCAGAGGGGCATAGTTATGCTGAATATCTTCATGAACACCTAAAGAAAATCACTGAGAAGTTGCCAATCCATCTTTAGCCCCATGTCAACGTTAACAAAGACGTCTCACGTCTCAGGCGTTCAGTGGAAGAAGTTGGCTTGTTTTGGCTTGACGCTGTGCAAGCCGCATTACACAAGGAACATGGGGTTGGGGGCTTATTTAAAGGCAGTCCTATCTGGGATTCCACTGTAGGCTAAACAAAGGATTGGACCTCATTAAGATACGAACGTCCACGAAATCAGACCAGTTGTTATGTGAACATGCTACTGTGGAGGTTGCCGAGAGGCAGTGGCCCATTTCCCCCCCCCGTCTATCTGTAAATAGCTCGGCGCCTTTCCATCGTATGTCTTTGTGAGTACCAAGCACACTCATCAACATCTGCACCCCCTTCCACAACCCTTCATTCCCCTTCATCAAGTTCGTGTTGCTCGTGGTCATGTGTGTACGAGTTGGAAAACAATGATAAACACTGACAAAACAGGCCAGGCTGTTTTCTAGATGTGCCTCATAGCAGAAATAACACTAGACCAAAGAAACAACCCCTTCCCCCCACAAAAAAAAGAACAAAACAGTTACATTTTTTTCTGGGTCAGCTGGTTATTATTATCTTCATCAAATATTAATATTATTGTTATCATTATTATTGCTTCTGTTTTATATTTATTATAAATCAAAACAGTTACATTATTATTTGTTATTATTTTACAATGTTGCAAGCCAAACATTGTAGATTTCTTTTAAATCTTTTTTTTTTTTTTTTGTAAATGTGAAAACATAAAATACATAGGAAAGATATAATTAAATAAGAAAAATAAATATTGTGGGCATACATTTGTATTCATAGGTTGTTAGTTTTGTTTTACTGAAAACAAAAAGTCATAAAAAGGGGGAAAAATCCGTTTTAAAAGGCCAAAGTAAAACAAAGAGAGAAAAAAGATTATTATAGATAAATACATCAACACATTAGAGAAGAAAAAAGAAGTGCTTTACTTTCCAACATCGCCAAATTGGGATGAATTTAGTCTTTTTCATGGTGCGTTATACATGCAACAGTTTTAAAATCAGGCCAAATACAACATTTGAAAGAAACAGCAATTCTTTTATGTGTTTTGTAGAGTAATCTCCAAATTTACTGACACAGTTTTCCCTTGTTTTGTAACCTTAAAATAGACCAAAAATACACTGTTAAATTTCAGCTGAAAATACAATAATGTAAATTAAAGGTATTCAAAATAGAAAAAACTAAACCATAACTCATTTACATAGGCTTCCTTAAATCGGTCACTATTTAAAATATTATATTTAGGAGCCTTATAGTAGTGGTAAAATTATTTTCCTGCAATTGAAATGAGTTCTGAAGTCTAGGCCATGCTTTGTCTAAAGCAAAAACAAAGCGTGGCTCTATGACAATAATGAAAATCCCAGGAAAGGTGAACACAATGTTTTTGAATTCAGAAAACCCAAGATCAATATATGAATAAATTATACAGGGCCAGAACGATCAAATGATTTGGCGTGGCCGCTTGTTTCTCTGAGCTGTACATGAATTTGCTCAAACCATCAGCAGGAAGCGTGTAAACGCTGTCCGTTGACATCATCATCATCATCGTGGCTAAACGCTTCAAGCCAACAAGCAAACACTCTGGAATCATTAAGAGTATCAGCCATTTCTAAGCTTTATTATCTGAGCATACAAAGAAGCTTAGCTGTTAACTCACATTTTGTGAACTCTGAATGACTCCGGGTTCACCGAGAGGTTATTGGATCAAAATTAGCTGAAAGACTTGGGATAGCTGACTGGGGCTTCCCATTACCTGGCAGGCAGGCTCCACTAGGGGGCAGTGTGCTACCTCGGATTGACAGAAGCTGTTATGATGAATCGGGTAATGAATGAACAGAGAGGCAGAGTAAGAGAGATATGACCCTCTGATGAACTGCAAATCTGCTGGGAGCTCAGCAGGGCAGTGCTGACTGGTTAAATGCCAACCCTCCACCTGCGAGACGAGAACAATGACAATGATGCATCTGTATGCGAGTGAGGGGCTGATAGTTTGTGCCCAACTGAATGTAATTCCCTTTGTCTGTACAACCCACCCCTGGGATTTTGGTCCTGGTTAATTACGCCAACACGTGGCTAGCGCCGGAGCATCTCCACAGTCCCATCTTGTTACAGATATCTTTCTTAAGGATTACCTTCAAAAACCGGCAGCTCCATGATGCTACGCCACAAAAAAAAACAAGAAAAAAACACACCCTGACATTTTTTTTTACTGCATTTCTAAGCTTTTTCTGCCCATCTTTTGGCACATTCCCATCACTCCCCCCCTCAATTCTTTATTTTGTTTTCTAACGAAAGCCAGAACCTAGAGGTACATGATCAGGCCTCCACTAATTGGTATCAGATTCACAGGTCTGGATCGGCACTGCGCTGGCTGGAGCCAAATTATTGCTCACAGCTGCACACAGAGAGAACGAGTGGCTGGGAACCTGAGCACGTTGAGCTGTTGGCCCACCATCAGCTTTCCCCTCGCAGAGTCGTGTACCCCCGCCGTCACGCACAACCCTCTAGGGCCAGACAGGCTGAGAGCGCGCATGTATGACAGCTTTCATGTGCAAGCCAGAGTCTGATCAGAGGACCTCTGTATGGACACCTTTCATGGTTTGTTAGCACCTTGACAGTGAGGGAGCCGGACAGCTGAGATGTCTGCGGTGTGACGAAAAAGGAACCTACCAGCGCTGGGAGAAAAGGCTGAAGTTTAGCGGAGGCGGTCTGGAGACGGGGATTAGAGAATGGGCTCTCGGATTCATGGCCCGGAGACACAGAAACTTGCAAAAACACAGACTCATGCAACAAATATAAACATCAATTTTTAACTTGTGCCCGTCACTGTTAATGTGCTCTGTCGGAGAGCAGCGGGCTTCCCTGAATGTTTAGGGAAATGAAGGGAGAATTCAGCAAATTGACAGAGCCACTGGATTTTCTATTTTTTTTCTCCCCATTTTCTTTTCAGGAGAGCTGGCAGGAGTGCTGAGATAATTGCTTTAACAAGGTAAACAAGAATATACCCCTCCCCCCCCCCCCAAAACAAAGCACGGAAAATGTGAGAGACGGTCGTAACACACCTTCTTTGCCCAAGGGACTTCCTTGACCCAGAAAAAAAAAAGTATGTAGTATGTTGTCGGTGACCGAAGGGTGGTTTGGAGCCACGAAGCTAGTCGAGCGATACCACCGGTGACCAGAGCACGCGGGAGTTTGCCGGCAGCGCGGACGCAGAGGTTTTTCATGCCAATAGTTTCAAGCATCAAACATTTGGCAGCTTCGGCTCACCTCTTTCATGACTAACACTTTATTTAACCTGACAGGCTCACCAGGAACACGCATTTATGACAAATTAGATATGCATGAGTAGAGCTGAATGCACAGCATGCCAGACCGGGTGTGCGCGTTTACGCTCCACGGTGAAAACTTAAACGCCGTGCCTTTGCAAAAATAATTTGCATCGAACACAAACAAACGTATTTTATTGTGCTACCGTCACAAATGTCAGTGTATTCTTCTGGCATTTTATGTGATAAGCCAATAGAATTTTGTGCATTGATATGAGTTAAAAGGAAAACCACTTATGGTTATCTATTTATTTTATAGCAAAAAAGAAATAATCTAAATAATGTGGGATGTATGGGACAAACATATGGCCGTTTGTTTTTATAGTCAGGATTTAGGTCTGGACTTTTGACTGAGCCATTCTAACATATGAACATGCTTAGATGTAAACCATCCCGTTGAAGCTCTGGCTGTATCTTTAGTACAGTGTTGTTCTGCTGGAAGATTACCTCGGTGCCAGTCTCAAGTACTTGCTGCCTTCGAACAGTTTGTCTTCTTCAGCATTGCCTTCAGTATTTTCTTTTTATCCTCATTAATTTTTCCATCAGCTCTAATCCTGCTGAAGGAAAGCATCATCCACAGCAGGATGCTGTCCCCACCATTTTCACTCAGTGTGGGTAGCAAATCTTCACGGTTGTGCGCAGCGTTAATTGTCCACCACACAGAATTCGGCATGCAGACTAAAAACCTCAAACGTAATCTCAACTTCATTCTCATCTTCCTTCAACAAAGACATTCTTCATTTCACTTCTTACAAAGACCACACTGTGTATGACAAATTGTTGTCCTGCCAACAGATTTCCCACCTGAGCGATGGATCCCTGCAGCTCCCCCAGAGGGACACAGTCTTCCTGACTGCTTCACTCATTAATGTCGGCCTTGACTGTCGGTTAAGCTGGACTGTCATCTCTTGGAAGATTTGCAGTTGTGTGATACTCTTTCTCTATTCAGATGATGGGTTGGACCACATGTTCTGTGAGACATTCAGCATTTAGAACACTGCTTTATAACCCAAACTTTCTGTTTTAAAACGTTATCCCTAACCTGTCTGCTGTGTTCCTTGGATTTCATGATGCAATGTGTGGTAAATAATATTCACCAACAAATATCAAAGGTCTTCACAGACTAGCTGTTTTCATGCTGAGATTAAACCATACCAAAGATTTTAACTTTCTTTACTAATTGGGCGACATCTGAAGGCAATTTGTCAAGCTGGATTTCATTCAGGCTTTATTAGAGTAAAGGGGGCTGAGTACAAATCCATGACACACTTTTGAGCTTTTTCTTTGCTTTGAAAATGCAAAATAAAAATAAAATAAATACAATAATGCATTACTTTGAGTTGATCTATCACATAAAAACGAAATAAGATACTATGAGGTTAGTGGCTTTAACTTGAAAAGCGAAGGAAACGAAATCAAGAAGTACGGTCACCCATTCAAGGTTTATCTCTTGCAAACATGTAATATATTACATACTAGTGGTCATTTTTGTATTTATTTAGCGATTTTAGATATTTATGTTGCCAATGATGATTAAAATGGTTTTATATCACATTGTAGCCCGTGTCCAGTTGGAGGTTCTACCCACAATGCATCCCATCCAGGCTGATATCATTCATTAATAACACAACGTCATTCACAAGAGCAGACTGCATTACTCACAGTATTAATCCTGCAAATCTCTCAAGCTTGCCAGGTGAGGAGACCTGACAACCTTCCTCCCAACTATCTCATCACACTCCGTTGTCTTATCAGACTCCCTCCTAGTGCTTTCATCCTGGCATTTTCTCACCAGTCTATAGAGTTCTTCATGCTCATCTGCATCTGTGCCGTTTCCCACTGGTATCGACTGGTGTCACACCCCTGCTGCTTCTCTACCTCTCTACTTCTTGATGCTCCACCTCTACCAGCTTCCTCTGTCAGAAGGTATTGGCAGTCTTACTGAAAAATTAAAGTTGGTGCTGAAAGACAATCAAGAAATTAAGATTTGTCTAAAGGTGGGAGTAGAATCTAGTGAACAGAGAGCAAGAGAATATGTAGATATATTAGATACTGGAGTCAGAAACGGACACCTAATCCAGAAATCACACTTTTATGCCAGCCAAGACAATTTAACATTTAAATCTAAAGACATTTTTTGTTATCCCCCCCCCCGTTTTTTTAAAAAAAAACAACTGTGTGAAATTAATTTACATTAGCTACATTTACTTGAAGTGTATTTAAAAGCTGGAGTATTAATGAAAGAAAAGGTCAATCAATTCATCAGACTTTAAATCAGCTTTGTTAGAATTCAAACTCGTAATTGGTGCTTGTCGTAAACACAATCTCTGAGACTTCAATGAAAAACCTACGTCTGTAGATTCCAGTGCTTCACATTTCCCCTTGCATGAAAAATGACACATTATTATTATTATTTTTCTAAAGATCACCTTCATTTCCTGTTGCATTCAATTTTCACAGAATTTATTTCAGACGTCCTTGGCACGGGTCGGTGTAACCATGTCTAGGATGTCGGTATCAGTATTTACACAGAATTTGGAAGGAAAATATAAATCATGATATAACTGTATTTATTTATATTCCTACTGATGCTAAAATAATACAGCATGTTCAGTATTTAAGTTGAGAGTTTAATTAAGAAAGTGCTTATTATACTGGATACATAATACTATACCTCCTTAACATTCTACTCGTTATTATGCAACAGAAATCTAAGCTATTAGGTAGATAATTAGTTGGGCTATCTGCTCATGTAGCCAGTCTGCGGTCAGCTGCTTAGCAGGCATGCTGCTTGTAGATTGTCATCTAAGGTTTTGAAATAGTGTTACCTTCATGCAAGCTATGGGTCTTTCTAAGGCATCTTTTGAAAATGACTTTAAACTGTAGAATCTTGATGACAATAAATCTTAATGGCAGAATATGTGTGAACACCGTTAAACCAGTAATGATCCCAGTACAATCAGAGAAGACTTTTATCTGCAGCAGCTACTTACGTCGAGCTGCTTTTGATTGCCTATTTTTAATAGACCTTCATCCTAACTCCCTATCAAACATCAGAATCATCTGCATTAGTCCCTGTTATTTGGGAAATATTTCTTTGCTCCTTGGCTGAATAATACAATTATTATTAGAGCATTTCATTTTCATTTGTTTTTAATGACTTTCAGGTATCTTGCTCTGCAATTAATTTAAGCTTAATGAACTTCAATTAAGATTAATACCATTTTATTAAGGTGGACTCTCCCCATCTTTGTTTTGTCTTCTAATGGCAGTCTTCCAATATTCTTAACTGTTTCCAAGCATAAGCACCCGGGAATGCACACAGCACAAAGAAATAATATCAAACATTCTATCCGTTTTCTTTATAGTAAGTCTTGTCTTCTTCTCCTCTTGGACATCTAATGAAATTAAAAATGAAGGAAGAAGAAGTGAGCTGCTTTTTGTGGGGCCTTGTGTCCCTGATTTTTTATTTAAATAGAATGGAGACGGGGGTTGATAGCCATCCATTCGCCCATATTACTTCTTGTAATCCTGAGCAGGAACTAAAAGGGGGGGGGGGGGGGAGAAAGGGCAGCGTCTGCTGCCCAAAAGACGTTACAATAACAGAGAGAAACCCAACCATCTCTTTCATTATCGTGGTAACAAAGGGAAACCTCCCCAAGTGACAACACAAGGGTGTGTATGCGTCTCTCTCCGTGGAAAGCCCACCAGCTCCACTCATGGGTAACAGATGGTGCCTTATCGTTGGCCAGGATCAACTGTGCAGCATGCATTCCTAGACGGGCCAGTAATGGCTTTTGTAAAGTTCAGTTACCGCCGACTCCACATAGAATTAGACTCTAAGACACAGTTGGAGTGTTCTCGTTACTCTATGCACCATCAATGTCGAATTTGACAGAGTGCACAGATATATTTAAAGATAATGGTGGGCTAATCACTGAACAAGCCATTACACCTTCCTGTTTGCTCTTTTTTTAATTACACATCCACACAGCCAGGCTAACCTTCACTCCTACCAGTATTACCCAGTTACTCTGCAGAATGGGTTCTTCTCAGGGAATCACACTTGCTCACCTGCCTGACCTGAAAGCTGGCCTTTTAGTGGCCTTGGTCCCCCCTTGGCTGATTTAATAATGCCCTTTTATTCTTGAACACTTTATTAAACACTGTCACTCAGGCTAAATACCAGAAATAGTTGGAGAAGAGCCCAAACGAGGATGAGGGGAGGGCCTATAAAGCATCCTGAGTGATGGATCTTTGAGCCCATAAATGCTGCTGTTGTGAATAGAGAGAAAAAGGTAAAAGCTGAAGGAAGGTTGGATGGAGGCCAAGTCTATTAAGGTTGGGGTGAGGAGTTTAGGCTGAAGTGAAGCAGGGAAGGGCAGTTTTCACCCTAGATGCACACTGTTATGGCTGGTCAGCAGAGCTGTTGATTGACGCCTGATAAAGCTCACTGAATGACTGACAAATGCTTTTCAGTCTCTTCAAAGAGTGTGATAAGATGGTGGTGGTGTCTTGGGTGCAGGGCTGCATATAGCAGCCTTGATACCTTCATGATTTTGGTATTTGACTGTGTCTACTAAACATGTGGAAGAGGTTTAGATAAGAAAAACAATCTCCATTATTCACACCTTTTGGCAGCCAGAATAAGACATTAAATGCATGATATCAGAATGAAATTTGAGCAAGCTTTTATGTCTCTTTATCATAACATAGTCTTATTAAACCCTTCAGAGAATCATTGCCTTTTGACTGTGTTTTTTTTCTTCAAACAGGCAAACTGATAGAATCCTTTGGAATAATATGGATTTGCAAATTAATAAATCATAAAATAAGACGAGCGGTCACCCACAGTCCAGAATAGTATGTAAACCTCTCTGGGAATAACTTTCCTACTTCTACGTTGCTCCTATTTGACCCTCCATGGTTTAAATAGGTGTTTAGGTTTCTGTGATTCGACAATGTAATCAATGACACTGACTATAATAATCTGTGGTCACTAATATCTTTTGTCGATCCATAATTCTTAGTTGTTTTATTTTATTTTCTGTCCTTAAGTTACAATCAATATACGCGCAACATGCAACTGTAAAAAAGACAAAGAAGAATGATAAAGATAAAACACTTGCAGAGGTTCCTGCATTTAATGCAAAGGGTTTTAACTGAGAGAGAAAACAGAGCTAAACATCTCTTCCAAAGGCAAAAAAAAAATGTTTTTTAAATAATAATAATGCTAAAATATATTAAAGAAATAAAATATACTGGTTAAATCATCATACCCCCTATTTAACTAACTTTTTGCTAATTTTTACATGCTCACCTGATCAGTCGGGTTCTCAGGTAATCTACACTGTTTTCTTAGATACCACTGTTATAAACAATCAAAACAAAAGTTCAGGTAATTCTTGAATTAAGATTTGCGTTTTGCACTTCTGGTCAAAGAAAAAAAAGAAGAAGTTTGGGCTCATGTCTTAAAACATATCTGGTTAGTTTTTCCTTTAACGATAACATTCATTTCTGCTGTCATCTTGGTGACTGTAATGAGAAAGTCATTCTCAAAGATCTTACAGCCTTCTCACATAATTTTAATCATTCAGGCAAAGAGGGTACCTCTAATGGGATATCAAGCCATTGATGTTTAATAAAAGTTTAGACCGTGTCTGGAGAGCACCAGATAATACGTTTGCCAATACCTATACTGCAGCGGTCCATGCTTTAAATACACAGAGCCGTACCCAGGGGGTGTCTGTTGAGCCAGATTTGTTTGAGTGATGAATGCTGGAAAATGTAATATTGTTTCAGTATCACTGTATGGAATATCAATATTCCAAACAAGGGATTTGTCTGCACAAATTATTACTTTATTATTTCATACAGTTGACAGATTTAAAGATGATAGTTCCAAACAGGAAGCCAAAAAGGCTTCAGGGGGCAATGTCAGACTTAGCCCATATTGGACACTGTGAGAAATGATGACCTGATGTGAAAATGAGTTCCCAAAGCATTGACAGATCAACCACAGTTTGTGGATGTTGCCAAAGAGGGACTGCAAGGCACTGTAAGGCAAGGCAAGGCAAGGCAAGGCAAGGCAAGGCAAGGCAAGGCAAGGCAAGGCAAGTTTATTGATATGGTATTTTTCAGTAACAAGACAATTCAAAGTGACAGACGCACAATGTTCACCTTCTAGAGACAGACTGGCTTATGGAGAATTAGGGGCCACTGTCCGACTTGACATCAAACTGGGGATCGGCACATGATCTGACCACCTGCCAATACACACACACACATGTTGAAGCACTGTAAGGACAGAAACGACACAGATGACTGACAACACGCTGGTTCGAACACAGGCACAGAGTAAGGACTGATTTCTGCTCAGATGCTTTTGCGGACACATGGCTGCGAACACATACAGAGACCAGGCTCACAGCCGCATGGGTGTGTCTTCTGCCCAACAGTAGCAACTGTAACAATGACAAGGCTTAGCAGTGTAACAGTAGTCGTCCTGCAGATTGACACACGAGACCACTGTTCATACAGTGAAACCATTCAGCCTCAATTCTTCATAACTCCTTTTACTAAATGGAAAACACAGCTGTGCACCATTAAAATTAACACTGGAGCTTTTACAAAAAAAAAAAAAAAAAAATTACCCATCTACATTACAGCATCAAGGACATATGTTATGTGGACTTTAAAGTCAGGCATGGGTGTTTACACTGAGAGATGGAATCCAGTGAAAAAAACTGAGCTTTAACAGAAATGTCTATGCCTTAAAAAGAAGACACAAGAAACTCTTAAAAATGTCCAAAATAAGGGAATATGTTTTCTTTAATTAAGTTACTGTTATGTAGCTTTGGAAAGTAGGGGCCACCTTGGTGTTCAAACCTTTCTTAAAGGAACATTACGTGGAGTGTCCATTCATGCAGTTCAAGAGATAATAAATGATGATTCACACAAAATTGAAGACCGGACTAGTTGAAAACAATTTGGGGGAGTGTAATATAGAATCCAATAGTGTTATTTTCTCAAATATTGTAAATATCCTAAGGGTAACTATTCTAATCTGCAACAGCTTTAGGATAGTTCAGTCCAGGTTTGACTTATCCACACATTCAATTCAATTTCAATTCAATTTTATTTATATAGCGCCAAATCATGAAACATGTCATCTCAAGGCACTTTACAAAGTCAAGTTCAATCATATTATACAGATTGGGTCAGATTATACAGATTGGTCAAAAATGTCCTATATAAGGAAACCAGTTGATTGCATCAAAGTCCCGACAAGCAGCATTCACTCCTGGGGAAGAGTCATCTGCATTGTACATGGCTTTGCTGCAATCCCTCATACTGAGCAAGCATGAAGCGACAGTGGGAAGAAAAACCACCCATTAACGGGAAGGAAAAACCTCCGGCAGAACCGGGCTCAGTATGAACGGTCATCTGCCTCGACAGACTGGGGGTTACAGAAGACAGAACAGAGACACAACAAGAGAAACAAAAAAGCACAGAAGCACACATTGATCTAGTAATCTGTTCTACATTAGATGGTAGTAGCAGGTGAGCCGTCTTCTCTGGATGATGTCACAGTTAACAGAACGCCAGACCAGGTGTACCTACTATGAAGAAAAAGAGAGAGAGCAAAAGTTAAAAGCTGAAATGACGACAGTCATTTCAATGTAATACAATGCAAAACTGGAGAACAGTAGACTGAAGAATAGTAGAAATCAGTAGAGTGAGAAAATTAGACCCTGATGTCCTCCAGCAGCCTAGGCCTATCACAGCACAACTATAGAGATAGCTCAGGGTATGAGCCACTCTAACTATAAGCTTTGTCAAAAAGGAAAGTTTTAACATTAGTCTTAAAAATAGATAGGGTGTCTGACTCACGGACCAAAACTGGGAGTTGGTTCCACAGGAGAGGAGCCTGATAGCTAAAGGATCTGCCTCCCATTCTACTTTTAGAGACTCTAGGAACCACCAGCAGACCTGCAGTCTGAGAGCGAAGTGCTCTGTTAGGAACATACGGGGTAATCAGAGCTCTGATATATGATGGAGCTTGATTATTAAGGGCTTTATACGTTAGAAGGAGAATTTTAAATTCTATTCTTGATTTAACAGGAAGCCAATGAAGGGAAGCTAAAATTGGAGAAATATGATCCCTCTTGTTAATTTTCATCAGAACTATTGCCGCAGCATTTTGAATCAGCTGAAGACTTCGAACTGCATTTTGTGGACTTCCTGATAGTAAAGAATTACAACAGTCCAGCCTTGAAGTAACAAATGCATGGACTAGTTTTTCAGCATCACTCCTGGACAGAATGGTTCTAAAGCTTGAAAATGCTCCCTTATTGTAGTCTGCCAAACAGAATTAAAGTTGTATAAACCTTAAACTGTATTTTAAAGAATTTCTAGTCAGTGGATAATTATCAAGCTCATGTTTGACCCCCTTAATATTTTAGATTTTACTCCTTTTTTAAATTAGGTGAGTCTCAGACATACAGTGAAAGCTGCATATACAGTGTGAAGACACATAACCCTTTTTTTCTACTGTCTGACTAAACAGTTCTCATTTCAGGTCAGTTGGGACAAAATTTTGCTAAATACTACAGAAAGGACACAATTTCACTAGAAAATAATTTTTTAAGCTTTCTTCACATTTAGTACTTTACATATATCATCTTAGTATTTGTTAGCCATTTAAACCAGATATCCCTGGTTAAATGTTTTGGGTAGGCTCACACAAGCCCAGAATTTGGGTCCATTCCTTCAGACAGAAATAATATAACTGAGATAGGTTCATAGAACACCTTGTCACACATTTTTTTTTAGTTCTGCCCACAAACGTTTAATGGTCAAGCCTTGAACTCAAGGCTTTGTGATTGCAACTTCGACATATCAACTTTGTCGCCTTTCAATAACCCTTTGGTTTATTTTGGTGGCCATTGTCCATTTGTAAGACAAATTTGTATCAAATCTGTAATTTTCTGACTGATGTCCTTAGTTTTTGTTTTAATTTAATATATTTTTTTCTCATGATGCCATTTGTTTTATGAAGTGCATACATTTTTCCTGCAGCAAAAAACCCTCACAATGCAATGCTGCCACACAGTAGCTACTTCACAGTTGGGATGATGTCCTTTTTTTCCCCACTTGTTGCTTTCTTAATACCAAAGAGAGCCCAACAAATTTACTTTCACAAGTGGAGCATTACTGTTTGATACATATGCAAAAAACCTTATTGGACATTACTTTGAGATTATTTCAAATTCAGTGGACACAAACGGAAGGCTAAAAGATGAAGAAAGGAAGCGAGAGAGGTGAGACCAAAAGTTAAAAAAGGAGAAAAGGTAACAAAAATAGAGCAGAGGAAAAAGAGAAGCAAGTAAGCAAGCGAAGACTAACAAGGAACGTGCACGCACACTGGTGTTACATGAGCGCCTCAGAATGATTGGCATGTCGGACAACCAATAGATAAAGTTATACCCCTGGAACTTGGGGGACAGAGGGGGTGAGGGCAGGACCAAAACTCTGACCAATCCCTGCCCTTTAGATCGAACTGCAGGGATTGGTTAGTGTCTACAGGCCTGTAGCTCCCACAGAGGTCAATTTATTTGTACCTCCTTTTTTTGAATATAGAATGTATTGACTTCTTTCAGGATGGAAGGACGATTTTACCCTGTATAACAAAAAGTATTTCTGAACAGGATTACCAACTAAAGCTTTAACTATAAACTTAAGCTACACCATAAGCTTATCTGGGATTTTCAAAAAAAATAAAATAAAAGGCCAGGTTATGCAAGTGAGTGTAAACTTCTGAATTTGAAGGACGAAGAAAGAAAAGGTTCTCTTTCCAGTTATTCTGCTGTTCATCACATAGAATCTTTTTTTTTTGTCGTTGTTGTAATCCTAACGGACCCGAAAGAGGAAAAGCTTAGTCTGATTTACTGTCACACAGTGAGAATAAAGAGGATCTGTCTTCTTATATAATGTATGTAAATATCTGGGCTCAAATTCAGATTCAGGGTGTTAAGCTTATAGCCTTCATCATCATATCTGGGACCAAAATAATAGCCTAGAATTACAGTAACTAGATAGCTCTCTGCGAGGCAAACTTCAATCTGACTAGGAAGAGTATGTTCCATTTAATGTCACACAGGATTTCACGGCATGAGACCTTTTTACACCACTAAACAACCCTGCTTTATACTGTGTACCTATAAATGATGTGACTTTACAGGCATCTCCAAAGCCGTTAAACAGAGACGGGGAGGGACCCGCACTCAAGCGGGATATGGCTGAGCGTACACACCCATGCTGGATGTCAAACATCCATCGTGCACGTACGAATGTAATCCACCTTTCCGCCATCACACAAGGATTAAAGCTCATGCAAACTGAACACATGCACAAACACATAAGTAGCACTTCGAAGCCCTGCATGCACACACACACGCATGCACAAACAAACAGAAACAGTAGGCCGAGTCACGCATATCTCTCACCCTCTGCCAGTTGTCAGTCACTGCCTTTGAGCACAAGGCATGAGGGACAAGATTAAATCCTTCTGGAGACAGGATGACGGGCACAGCAGCCTGGGCTGAATTTACACACAAGGACACACACACACACACACACACACACACATACACACACACACACACACACACACACACACACACACACACACACACACACACACACACACACCTACAATGCATGACAGCATGCCCAGCGCTAACTATATCCACCCCTCGAAGCGCAGCGGTCTTTTCTTAAAGTTTATGGCGCATCTGCAAGGAGAAACACATTTTTATTATCCGCCGAAATGGCCGTCTCTTCGATATTTCAGAACATAACATAAAACATTGTTTTTCTTTTGTGAAAATATGCTCAAAACCCTGTTGTATTATTTCTCAGACCATAACAAGAACCAAACAGAATGAGATGTTTAACTTTTAGCCGAGTGTGACCGAAAGCCGGCCAGGAGATGAAAAACCGAGCAGTAAATATTTTGTTGTGATTGTCTGCAAATAGTGAAGGATAAAACAATGCACACTCATAAACAATTCAGCGCCTTGATCTCAAGGAATATGGAAACCAAAAGGCTAATTTGGTCTTTATCTGAAAGATCTAACAAATGACAGATCAAAAGCTTGATGTGGCCATGCTTGATCTCCCCGGTTAATGATACATGGATAACAGCCACAGCAGTTTATGTGAGTTTCTCCAGCCTCCAAAACTACTTTGAGGGGTGTTACAGCAATATTGTCAGCCGATTCGAAACAATTAAGCTCGCCTATTTTGTTTTGTTGCGATCTGCGGTGTTACACTGCTGGCTTTCGAAGAAGAGTTGGCAGCTGCAAATGAGTTATGGCCGCTGTTTCAAAGATACTTTGTTTTTCGCTGGTCGCATCACAACATGACAGCAGCTAGGCAACCACAAGTAAAAGCCCTCGCCTCCTCTCGCTTTGAAAATGAAAGCTATGTAAACGGAAAGCAGATGGCGATGAGATGGTGAGGATTTTTGGCACGGCACGTACCAGTTTTGATGCGCTTTGTTGTTCGTGAAGCGTTGACATCAACTGTCTTCTTGGCTTCCCTGTAAGCGGACCAAGCAGCTGAAATAATACGGCAGTGACAGAGGTATGAAGGGTTTACAGTGTGACCTAGTTTCTGCTGGGAAACAAGGCGGGTGACTGTGCAATTGAAACCTGATAAAACCTACTGATCATCTTTGTCTTTTCACACGGCAAACGGTGCAGTGAGTGTCTTTGATATTGGCCAACGACATTCGCCGGAACCTAAAGAGCTGAAGTGAGATATTCCGTTCAGCGTATACTTTGCACGGAGGGTAAGATGATATATGTTTGAAACCAGATGATAGCGCGCTGTTGCTGTGGGAGCATGAACGTATTTCATTGACGGGTGACATAATGTTCTGGCTGACTTCGTCTCCTCTCTCAGATAAAAACTATCCTGTATGGACTGATGGCAACAAATAATAATAATAAAGAAAATCCATGTTCTTACCCATCAAGCTTTTAATTGAGCTGTTCCCTAAAAGGGGGGGGGGGGGCTGTTTAAAAATGCTTACGACCAACATATTTATGGTTCTTAAAGCCTTTTATTTATAAGGAGAAAGAAACAAAGCATGAACAATAAAGCCCTGCAATTTTTCATCCTTGCTTTTCTGTACCTACTGGCATTGATGCAAATCTACACTTGCAGTATTATGTGTTTAATGAACCGGCCATGTGGGTGCAATCCAAACTCAAGGGCACTGCCCATCTATCTGCTGTCTCTCAGCGGCTTGTCATCTGGCTTTAGTAATTACGCAGGAGCAAATTTGGCTGGGAGAAACAAGTTTGACAGCTGGATGAGATTCATTACATGTGGTTTCTGCTGTATGCCTAAATCAAAGGAACAACACAGAACAACGGCAACAGGAAACAACTCCTTCCGGTTTGAAGACTTGGCTCTCAGGAGCCAGTTTGTTTGGCTGGACCAAGTGTATTATGAGCACGTAAAGACAAGCTCATGAGAAAATGTGAGCGACGTCAGAACTGATCAAAGATGAAATTGCACTTCAGTCACAAAAGCAAAGACTTCAGTTTTGCCTTTCACTCAAAGTTGGGAACTTGACTCTCATGAACAATCTCTGTCTTATATAATCATGAAAAAACGTAAGCAGGTAAGTGTAGATCATTTGAATAAATGAATAATGTCCCCTCTAAGTTACTGTAGTGTATCACACGCATGGTCATTATGATCCCGTTAAAAACACTGCATAGGGATTATCCAACCATCTATGCCAATTAAAGAAGTTAATAGTAGATCCAAAGTCAAATCCGGGCCTACAGCCTTCTGAAAATTAACTACAAAGCGAGCAATCTCTTCTCTCTATACATTTTCATCAATTTCTGTGGGGTGGGCTGTGATTCCTTATAGCTCCTTGGTGCTGGTAAAGGATCTCGTGAGGTTCCTATGCTAAAGAAGCTACAATAGGAAGCACACAGGCTTCTTTTTCCTACCGCCTTCTCTACTCACTACACTTTTCTGACAGCACTTATCATGGCAACCGCTGACACGCTGCTGGTTTGGCTAAAGAGTCCTTACCCAAAAGGTGTTTTTGGATGCAGCCTCCATCTCTGTCAGAGGTGCAAATATTTTGCTGCTTCTTTAAACTAAAAGTATTTGCTGTTGGATACATTCAGAAATTCAACTTACCATTAACTATTAATGAAATAAATTTGATTATGAATGCATATTTACAAAAACATTAATGGCTAACTATCTTTTCAAATAATTTACAACAGTTAACATTTATTATAGTTTTGGATTTAATGTTCTAAAAAGGATTACAATGCTAAATGTCTGCATTAAATTGAGCACGAGGTTAATGATTTTTGTTAATGATTTAGTTTAACCTGCAGCAATTCTGTGTATTAGGCACATCATATGGCAGGCATCCAAACTGTGCATGTCAATATAAGCCCTCAGAGACATGAGATCTGATTTGGACTTGGGGGAAAAAAAAACTTTAAACTTGACTTTAACTTGGAAAAAATTACTTGTGAGTACTTCTGATGCATTAAACAATACATTCTCTGCTAGTCTGCAGAAGCAGTAGAGTCCTTCTGTGAAAGAAGCAACTGAAATGATGGTGATACATTCACTTTTGAACCCTGTGGACTAATTTAAATGAGTCATAGCATCTCTGAACAGTTCAGTTCAGAGGAGAGAAAAATGCAACGTCTCTATGTCAAGATTAAAACAATATTGCCATTTTCTAAATAGACTTTCTCATAATGAAAAGCCTCCCAAGGCAAGGCCTGATGGGATCTTCCGTAAAGAAAATATGACTTCTTCTAAAAGGTATTCACTACCTTCATAAAGCAGCCGAAACGCTGGGGAGGCAGTGAATAAACATGAACAAAGGACAGTTTTATGCAACTCCAAGAGTAACAATTTGCGGAAGCAATGAAAAGAGGCCAATAAAGCAGTCTACAGGGATTGACAAAGCTACACACTGGGCCTTAGAAGGGAGAATAAAACACCTTAAATCTCCCATCCTCTGCACTCCATTTTAAACAGCGGACATAGATTTTATCTTTATTTGTCACTGGCAGTAAAAGATTAAAGTTGTCTGCATGTGGAGTGGGTCAGCTCTAGTTGGTCACAGGCCTCCCAAACATTCATCATGACTTATTCTCCTGTGTCAGAAGGAAGACCTCACACTGAGAGTTTTGTTTATATTACTGATTTCGAAAAGAATGTGGGATATGTGGCACAAAACGTGCTGGTTTATGAAAAGTAATTTGAATTGACAACATCTTTGTAATTTAGGGAATTTAACCTCAAGGTTACTTCTATTAGAATAAAGGGTAACACTGATCCTTCAGAGGGTTTATGTCAGTGAAAACAGCCCCGTCATGCACATTTGCAGTGCCTTGCAAAGTGTAAAAAACTTTAAACTTTTACACAGTTGCTGCTGCTGTCACAACGTTTTATATTAATGCTAAGTATTTATTGGGAGTTTATGTGACAGACAAACACATAGTAGTGTATAATTCTGAGGTGTTAGGGAAAAAACAACAACAACTTAGTTATTCATTTTACTTCAAACACAAATACAAATCTGAAGAGTATGAAGAACATTCATATCCAGCCCCCTTTACTCTGACTTGTCAACTAAAATCTAATGAGTCTATTACTTTTAAAAGTCACCTAGTTAGTAAACAGAGTGCACTTGTGGGTAATTTTATCTCAGTATCAATACAGCTGTGCTGTGAAGGCTCTGTTAGAGGACAAACAGCATCATTGAAGACCAAGAAACACAGCAGACAGGTCAGGGATACAGTCATGAAGAAATGTAAAGCAGTGTTAGTCAATGGAACAATGTTCCAAGCTTGAATATCTAATAAAACACTCTTCAATCTATCATCTGAATATTGAAAGAGCATATCAAACCTGGAAACCTACCAGGAAGGACGTGGCCTTCCATCGTTCTGCCGGGTAATGAGAACATTTTTCAGAGAGGCATTTAAGAGGCCCAATAGGATCTCTGGAGAAGCTCCAGAGATCCACAGCTCAGCTTGGAGAATCTGTTGACAGAACAAAATGTAGTTGTGCTCTTCTAAAATCCTGATCATAAAGACAACTGGCAACAATACAGCCGATATTGAAAGGAAGAAATAAAAAGTCAAGCCAAATGACACAACAAGCATGAGACAGAAGGTATTCTGGTGGTCCCACATGCAAAACAATGTATGGTAAAATGTTGGTCTATCAGATAAGATCCCAATGAAATGCTTCCTAGTTTGTGGTAGCAATGTGACAATATGTGAAGAGGTTCAACAGTTACATATATTTTTGCAAATTCTGCATTGTATTTACACATTTATATGATAAAGACAAGGTGATGTATAAAAGGAAATTGCATTCCAGGAGACAGCACACACATTTGTATACCGACAGACTGAATACGTCAGGTGCCTCTGGGAAAGACTTGAGCTTCTGTATTTCTGATGTTGACTGACAGGTGAACACCACACCCTGAGGCTTTGGCCTTTGTGGTGCAAATAAAGAGGCCAATAGAGGGCTGGCTAACAGAAACAGGTTAATTTTCCCCAGACACTGTGTTAGGTGTGTAATGTGGACAAGTAATGTGATGTGGACTATGAAAATCTGAACGCCTAAAGCAGAGTTATGACAGACTTGCTGTTCATCCTGAATCTAAAGGTAGTTCTGCAACCTAAATTAACAGCAGATAACCTTCAGAATGTGTTGTTGAAACAAGAAGTCTACTGTGCACTTTATGAATTCACTACAGTTTTATTCTTATGGCTGCAAATTAATAGGTTGTACTACACAGATTTGTGTCCAGTTGAGTTATAATTCAAATCTTGTTTTTTTAAACTTTTTTTTTCAAAATTGTAATATCACAAATCTATTATCACTTAATAGTTGGGAGTGGAAGCATATTTTTATTTATTAAAGGTAGTTTCACTTTAACAGGAGCATGCTGGTTATTGTACAGATACAAACTGTATCGGTGCAGGCTTGAATCATCAACCACACAATACATAAACATACCTATAATTCACGTGAAAATAACCTGGACCTGTCATTTTTTATCCTGGCCTGCAAGCTGAATTCTAGCGGTATTTGTGCGTTCACAAACACATGGAAACCCATCTTGCTTCACCACCGCTTCAACCGTTCAAGAATTGAGCCAGCACGAGTCAGCCAATCACATTACACTATTATGGTTTAGGGTGGGACATACAGCTGTGACGAAAGCAAGAGGTACCAGGCCCACAGCCAAACCAAAAAAAAAATAGGGCACCGCAGGAGGACACACGCGTAGCTTCTGCTATCAAACCTGTTTTGTCAGAATCCACGGGGAAAATAAATCACTCAACGACATGATGACAGCAGTGTCACCAAAAAAGTGTGCCTTGGCCTTGTGGTTTCTCATGACGACTGCTGCTTACAACATTTTCATTTGATGCCGTGATTGACTAAAACCAAACTTTGGTAGGTGGGTACTAGGTGTCGCTTACCCCAATCAGCTCAGAAGTTCTGCTGAGTCTACTTCCCTTCCCTGAACGGATTTGATGGGAGCAGACCCAGATTAATAAAGTGTAGAACTAAACCGGGAATGCTATACATTATCAATCTGGCTTGCCAGTTCAGTTATGTTTGAGGTTAAAGGTGCATAGCCATGTTATTTTCTATTTTGTAAATTTCTACGTCAGTAGCTCACTCTGGTTGCATACAAAGTTTTTCTGAAAGAATGTTACGTCCTGCTGGTGTATTAGTTATTATTTTGACGTTTTACACTTTGTTTTTTCTCAATTTGTTAGCAAATAAAGCCTTTTGTGTTTATTTTTAATAACAGAGGAAGTATGGTGGAAGAATGGTCCAAGATCCTGTGAAGAAAAACAAAACACAAAAAATATATCATTCCAATAGGGAAAAGACTGGAATGTTGTTGGGAATACAGTATCAGCGTTGGTGTTCACTGAAGCAGACGCTAAATCTGCCAATTGCTCAGATCTGACCCTAGAGTTGATTGATGTGAGTAAATGTTCTGATATGAGGCTCTTAACGTTGCTGTAGATCGGTGTATTCAATTAATAGCTGCTACTTTACTGCAGAGGGTCAGGCTCAGTCTGGCATTATTTAATACAGTTTTATTAATTAAGCAAACCAGCATTATGATAGTTCTGCGATACTGCTGGTAGATGGAGCCACATCTGTTTATATCTGGACATCGCGCCTGTGCTGGGGCTATTTTTATCCACAAAAAGGAACATTAAAACATTACTAGGATGGAGGCTTGGTGTATATAACTTCATTTTATCGTGAGCAAACATTTTTTGGTCTTCCTTTATAAGCATATAACGTGGCTATATACTTTTAAGGGAGAAAGGTATACTATATACTTTTATTTTCCATGTTTAGAGCGTGATAATAACCAAAAGGTTTAATCAAACCATGAGGGAATGTGATAGCAAAAATCTGGTAGAGGGACAGAGCTCAGGAAACAGTAAGTCAGCAGATAAAACTGTGGGTAACAAAGAAAAACAGAGAGGATATATACAAAGGAGAAAACAGATAGAAGAAGAGTTAATCAGGAGGGATGAGGGACACCTGAAGCTAATGAGAACCTGAGGTGAAGAGTGGGATGAACAAGTTAAATCTCTGCATGAATAAAAAACTCTCTCTAACAAAAATATGATGTCATACAACAAGCTCTAAAAAAGTTAAGTATAGACTAACATGGCAACAAATAAATCACCCAATGTAGTCCCAAACATCTATATTCAGCTCAGCAATGTGTTGAATTACTTTTTAATCATCTAAATCCAGCATCTTTGGACATATTTTCCACATCCTTTTCATTTTTTCATAAATTCAGCTGGAATACAAATTAACCCTGATGTATATCTGCTGACACAGCACGCAGCTTAATATTGCTCTGTATTTTCAAAAGATCTTCAAACTCCAGTAAACAATGCTGAGTCATTGTTCGCTAAATTAAGTTTTGCTCCTGCAGATATTCCTTCCTGCCTCCTCCTTCCTCTTATTCTGTCAGGCTAAAGTCTTTTTCAGTTTTTATTTACTTTTTTGTTGTCTTCTCTTGGTCCGCTCCTCTTGCCTAGCAATTACTTTTGAATTCTGATTTGGTGTTTTTCACTTGTGTTCTATTTGGCCTCTGTCCCTTCCTATCTCCTGCTTCTCATGGGTTGGTGTCTGCTGCTGACCCGGCAGCGCTCCCTTCCCCGCAGTGGATAGTATGAAGCGTGAGGCCCTGTGGACAGCTGGAAGAACGACGTCTGAAGTCTTAACCTTAATCTGATGGAGGTTTTTGTCCTCAAATAGGCTTTTACTGCTGCTGTATGTTTGATTTATTACTTGCCAGTTGTTTGAGCACTTGATGGTGGGATGATAGGTCAAACTCATAAGACTGGTCTGAACTATAAAAAAAATACAGCAAAATTGAGATAAGAGGTGGCAAGACCTCAGATTTTTTTTCTTCCCTTATGAACACATTTGGGTTTTTCAAAGGCTCCTGTAGACACTTTTGGCTATAGTTTTGGTGATGTGATATGATGGCATTGGATGAATATACCAATCAGCTCCGGAAGCAGTTTGATTGTCATTTCTATATCATTTGACTTGTTTGAAAGTCCTTTTATAGACTGTTCTCAGGAATCAGTGATTGATGTTTCACAAATCCCTTTGCATTTGGCATGGTATTTTAAACACCTCATTGTGTTTAAAGTACCTGGAAAGCCCTGTATGTTTGTCCTAATCTCAACAAAAATGACACAGAACTAATGTACCCTTTATATATAATGATTTTAGTGCATGTTGCATTCAGTGATTAAAAAACAAACAACTTAAGGATATGTATAAAAGGTCTGGTTGACTCGTGCGAAGAGAGCCAAGCGATGTCAAATTTTGACTCTTTGGCACATTGCATGTCATAAACGGGAGGCATGATTTTCATAGTGCAGGATTTTTTGTGCTTTTTTTTTGTTTCATGACTAAACCTGAAGCTCCCTTCACATGGAAATAAGACTAACCTGTGAGCCCCCCAGGATCAGGATCCTGCAGGTGAGGAGGCTTTCTTTATATCACCACATCACTGCGTGTGAAATGTTCCAAGTCATTTTAGCTAGCTGCTGAACTCAACAGACATTTTTCTTGGAGAGCAGTCAGAAGGAGTCATGCACAGAGATCAATTTGAACTCAGCTTAAATGGACAGTGTGTAACTAATTTGGGTTATACAGTAAATAGCAAAAATCAAGTACTGCGTTTATAAACACATGTTTTGGCAAAGTCTAATAACATCACATGAAAAATTAAAGCGTTCTCATAACTTAAATTAGTTTTTTATTTATACGTGAGTCACCATTTCTGATTTCAGTGACCAAAAGGGGATAAACTAGTCAGCCATACGTGTTTTCCCTATCTGTCTTCTATATGAAGATGTGCTGTTGATGGAGGAGGAGTATAAACAAGCAAAGATGACCATAGATCATTCTATTTGTAGTTTTCTGTTCAAATGGAGGACCATCCATACTCTTTGCCAAGCAAGTGGGAAGAGAACGAAACCCAGAAAAGAAAAATAAGTAATAACCGGTAGAAAACAGAGTCTATATCGGCGCATTTATCTATTACCAGCTGGAGTGAAGATAATTCATGAGGGAGCGGGGATTCAAAACAAATGCGGAGGTTGCAGGATTTCTGCTGGACAGATAAGTTCAGTTCCATATAACAGTGAAGTTTATTTTGGAATCTTATTTTTGAAACAGGGCAGTGTAGTCCAGCAAGTTCTCTGTCCTCCGGCAGAGACAGATAGTTTGTCCATATGGTCTCCCTCTCTCTCTGTCATGGTGTATGTGTGTACGTGGAGGGGAGGAGTGATATCAGCCGGTTCACGGTATCCGTATAGCAGCAGCGTGAGCGGGCCGCTTTACTCGTGTTTATAGTCGCTTATTTTAGAGGCCAAATAAGTGACTGCCTGTTCAGAAATGAGCCTAAAAAGCGACTTTAGAAAATAAAAACAAGCGGACTTGGCCAAAGTGCAAAAAACTATTTCACACAATGACAATTCTCATTCATCATAATGGGGAGTGTTTCTTTTCTTCAGACACCCCGAATACATTTTAAACTATACTACCTTTGGTTATCATTCATGTGGCCAATTCTACCTTGAGCTGTTAATTATTTCACACAGTAAGAAAGTTCAGATATCTCAGAAACAATTAAAACTTCGGCAAAAAGTTTAAGCTCATGAAAGTGACCTTGTGGGGAGAACAGTTTGGCAGAGAAAAAATATTCAAATACAATATGGAGGATTCTCAAAGTGGAGCAGCAAGACGGGAGGGAAAATCCTCCACAACTGTGTTGAGATTTGATAAAGAATGACAGTTGGCAGGATTACCAGAAAGGTGATAAAATCTTTCACGTAACAAGACACCATATTAATATCTCTCAGGAACTCTTATTTCAATAAAATACTTCATGCTGACATTAACAAAATGCGTATTTCATGCAAATGTGTCAGCCACAGACACAGAATTAACTGTGACAATGGGCTGCGGGACTAACAAATGTCTCTGTAGTCTCAATTCCTTATTTTGGTTGGAGTGGGCTCACAGCTTTTGAACCCTATTAATTCAGAAAAAGAAAGAAAACACACATCAACACAAAAACACAATCTTTTTCTTCACTCGCTGTCCCTCTTTCCTTCTTAAAATGAACCCAGCCTCATCACAAGAAAACAAAAGTGCCAGAAGTGGTTTCCTCTGAACAAAGTAAGCCACTTAATAAGTGGATGTGCTTGAGGCCAAGAAATGTACCATAATTGCAAACAGAAAAGTAATAACTGTCACATCTCTGGGGAGTCTTCTCCAAAGGTACCTGAATATTTTATGAGCACAATAAAGTCAAAATAAATAAATATGTATGCTGTACTGAAAGGTTTAAGAATTAAATGGAACAATGAAACATATTTATGGTTTTGAAAATTGGAAGATGATACAGTTCTTTGATCTGCCTTTAAAGTCAGAAACAAAATTATTGATGGCTTATTTATTCCACGTTTATCTGTTTTGAAGTTGTATTATAGTAATAAAAACAGTAATAAGTTGTTCTTAGTTTGCTTAAAAAACACAATATGATACTTTGTTCCATTAAAAACAAAAGTACACACTGATAGCTTGGAGGGTAACTAACTAGTATGATACTGAGATGTTTTCTTTTTCTTTTGGATGTGAGGGTTAGGAAGTCTTAAACTTAGCTATGTGTAACATCAGTAAGATATCAAATGTAAAAGTCAGAAGAAGCATGAAAAATGTCAGAAGCCACTAAGACAAATCTGGATTCTCTATGGAGCCACATCTGGCGCTCAATTTACTGCTCAATAACATATAAGCTGAGATCTTCTTTATTGGACTAGCTACCATTCAAATAGATGCCATGTATTGTCAAACAAACTGGATGAGACAATGATTTAAACTGAATTGAATTTGAATCGAATTGCTTTTTTTCTCTCCAAACAAACTGGATGAGACTGTGAATTGAATTTGAATTGACAATTGAATTGACTGATGCCTTGCTGCCATTAAGGCACTGCCTTTTTAAAGAATAGAGAAAAGAATACATTAGGATGGTTGATGGGGTAGAAAGTCCATTTCTTGCACTCTCTCTACAGGGACAGTATGAGAATGCAAGAAAAACCCTCAGCACAAAAAGCAACATACACACAACATAATGTGAGTGTGTGGTGGGTTTTCGGGCGTGTGGGGAATCCCAGTCCAGTTTTCCCAAGTGAGCATCCATGCACATCCAACTTGAGTCAGAAGGGTGTTTATTTATCGCCATGTCTGTGTGTGTGTGTTTATGTGTGCATCAGTGTAAGCCCTTTGACTGTCCAGTAGCTCCCACCCCTCTAGGCATAGTCTTAGATGGTGTGTTTATCAGCCAGTTCAGTAGAGCACTGTTCCAGGTTCCAGGTGTCATGGAAGGGTGTGTGGCAGAGACAGAGCCTCTTGTTTACACAACATCCAGGAGAATTTAAGATACCAGCCTCCATGGCCAGAATTGGGAGCTGAATTCAGATAGCAAGAAATTGTTTTTTTCCATATGCCTTTAAAGTCTTTTTGGTACATCTCAATGGCGAGTCCCAAACAGCCGCATTTCTGGTCTTTCCGCCGTAAATCGAAATCGCTTAGAACTTCCCCGAGGTCTTTTCCATTTCACCATTGAGTTCAGACCTCAGCATGCATGCGATGATGTACCAGGACCGCACCCAGACTCAGATGCTCTATGAACATCTGAGTCTGGGTATGCACAGCTCGATTTATTCCATCACACATTCCTGGCTGCTCACCATTTACTTAGAGTTTCCAAATTTGTCGATATACCAGGTAATAAGGTATTTCCAATAAGTAGAAATCCTGTTATAATAAATCAAGTTATGCATGCATCTTCCACGTCCTCGATTGGACAAAATAGACAGACACACAATCCTCCACTTCCCCCAGGAGTCCAGAGTGTATCCAACTGCAAATGCCCCCTCGGGACAGCTGGGCTGTCCTCTGCCGAAAAAAAGGTTTTTCCTGAATAAAGACAGAAAAGATGATGTTACTTTCCATTTGACAATATTAATGTGGTCAACAGGGAGGTTCATTAACTGTTCCAGTCAATCCTGACTTCATACATTTCTGAAATTTTGCTCAATGTTCCACAAAATAAAAAAAAAAGATTATTGGCGAAACTTAAATGAAACTTAAACTGTAATTTTCATCGAGGTCAAGTGTTTGACTGGTTCCAACAACACAATACGGATCCTCTGGCCATTGCAAAAGTCCAGTATGTCCTCTGCGACTGAGGTCTTAAACCCTGGTCCTCAGGGCCCATTGTCCTGCTTGTCTTAGAGGTGTCTCTGTTCCTGCACACCTATATCAAATGATTGCTCTATAGCCTCAGCAGCCCTTGATGGTTGCAGAGGCCCGTTAACTACCTATTTATTTAATACATGTGTGAGGAGACACGGAAACACCTAAAACATGTAGGACATTGGGTCCTGAGGACCAAGGTTGAAGATCTCTGCTCTAGGAAACTCCTTGAAGTAATGGCAGCATTGCCTAAAGGCATCCTTGCTATTTGGAAACCTTGTGTCACTGTTTTCACTGACAGTCAGAAGTCTTGGCAATTGCCTGCTTGACTCGTGACGCCACCACTTATTCCCTCTGATGCCTTTTAATGATCCTCAAATCCTCCAAAGCAGTATAAAAAAATCATTAATTGATCATAATTCATACCATTGCTATAAGCATTGTATGGTGATGAAACAATAAAAATGGGGTAAGTTTCTTTTTTGACATGATGGAGATGGTTGGGTAGGTGTTTTTCTACTAATATATTTATATATTTTTTACTTTTATTTTTGGAGGGACAAAAAGCTTCAATGAAGACTTATGGAAAAACATGATGATGTGTTTTCTATCCTATAGCATTCTGCACTTGGCCCAAACCCAGCAGAACAACAAGATACTTCAGCATTACTTGTATTTCATATAGACTGCCTTGAAGCTCTGGCTGAAATTGTGTTACTGTCTTTGGGCTTGCAATTAAAAAATAAATAAAAAATGTTTGGATTGGAGACTGAGTCCATGGAAAGAGTTAGTGGAGCATGTTCTGACACAAATCCAGTGGGCTAGCTTGTGTTTTGGATTGTTGTCTTGATGATAGCATTAAGCATTGGTATTTGGAAGAAAATTCATAACTGAAGCATTGGAAGCTAAGAGCTGCCACCCCAGCAAAAGAAAAATAGAGATATTTTTGAGATAGTGCTATGATTCTGGCCGGCTGTCTGCTCCCTCATCCTCCTCCTGCCCCTCGTAATCATTGTGATCTGCTGCAGCTGTGATCCTCCTCCCTTAGCAGCCCAATTAAGCTGATTCAGTTCAGCTGGTTCCCTGCCTTTATGTGCTGGACCTCCACAGTCAGTCTTTGCCAGACTATTTGAAAACTCTTTGTGTGTAAAGGTCCAGCATTCGTCCTTGCCTGCCTGCCAAGTTGCCGACCAAGTTCTGTTTTTTTTTTTTTTTTTTTTTTGGATTTCCCTGTTCTCACATTGCCCTCGTACAATTGTGCAGTTGGCTTCGGATCTTTCTGAATATTGACCTGGCCTTATGTCAACCACAAACCTTGCCTAGCCCTAGATACGTGTCAGCCACCACGCCACAGATCCTAACCTAGTGTCGCCACGGTGCACCTGCCCAGATCTGCCACCGAACGTCTGCCCATTTTGCCTGGGTCCCCCTGCCTAGAACCATCAGTGTTTTCACCAGCCATAGGGCTTGCCTTATTTCTAAAATGCATTTTAGAAATGTTTATTTCTTAAACGCAAACACCATGTCTGGCATGAATATTGGGTTCTCTGTTTGCTTAGGCATAACAGCTAAATCATGTTTACTTTATAGTATTAAATACCTTTTCTATGTCTGAAGAATGTAACACCATGCCATATTAACATGTGATAACTATTTGACTAATACATTTATCACATTATGACATAAACGTTACGTTCTTCCAACGTAATTTATGTGTTGCTGTGTCGTGATAATGTACTGTACAAATGCCAAAAAGATATTGAAAGACCAAATAAAATCTTCACTCTTGCTCCACCACTTATCTGCGCCGGGATGGACTTTATAATGTCGTAACATAAACATTTTTATATTCTACCAATAAAAGGTATCATTTTATGACTTGAGCATTTTAATTACTCTAACAGTAAATTTGGTGTGGCAGCTCTCTGCTCCTGTATGCAGCGTTCATATTTGGAAAAATTCACATTCAGATGCATTCGTATGTAGGGCTTTCACTGCATAGCTCCTCTAGCGTTTAGATCTTTTCTGCATGTCATAGCTGCCACCTGCATGCTGGAGCAAATTAATCTTCTTAATTGAATGAACATGTTGACTATAGTCATTAAAACAAAAACCCTATATCTTTGTTAAGGTTTTTATAGCTGTTTTATAGACTCCAGCATCATGCTGCTGTGTGTGCAGAAAGCGTTGTGCATCGAGGCTGTGGGCAGGCAGCTTGAGGTAATTAATTCTATTAAATCATTCCCTCTTTCCTATTAAGACCACATTACAAGAGGCCAAAATCTAGAGCAAAGTACACATAGAGGAGGAAAAACAAACCACTCAACGCAGAATGGATCAGTCTTCTTTTTTTATGTTTTTGGGCAACCAAAAACAAGCTGGTCTTTTATTGGCTGTCATCTCCCACCCTACTGCAGCAGGCAAACAGAGAGATGAAAAGACGGGAAGAGAGGGGGACATTTCTGTATTGAGGAGCTAGAAGGGGCTCATCCGGACGTCCTGGGTGAAGCATGTGAATGAGAGGGAGGCAGGAAAGAGGGGAGATTAGGGATAGACAGACGGAGGAGATAGAAATGTGGGTGGCTTTCAATGTTTATAGCGGCAAGGTTTTTATTACTAAAGTGTACACACATATAGGGAGGTTCTTTAAGTTTGAGTGGGTGCATGTGAAGCAATCTGGAGAGTGTGCATGTTTATAGATAAGTCTCAAGAGAGACCGCTTGGAACACTAAGCAGACCTGCAATCATCAGGTCTTAGTCAAATGCTGCCAGGAAAATTAAAGCGAAAGCCCCTCTCTGTCCAACATCTCCCAGATTAGATATGAAAGACTATAAAATGTATCACTTTTTATACTTCTGACATGCGTATGTGCTGCGCAGCAATGTTTTACCAGATATTTTGGTTGACTTGTGGGGCAATATGGGTGTGCATTTATTGTGATTTAAGACTTGCAGTTAATGTTTCCCAGTGATTCAGTTCACATGTTTTCAGGAGGCATATAAGTGGGTGGTCGGTGCCAGAATCTTGTCTTGCTGAACTATAATGAAGATCTCTTGACAAAAATAAAATCTGCTTTTATGTTTTTTTTTTGTTCCAACTGAAAACTGATCAAAAGACAATTTTCCACGTCTTTTGTTTAGTTTGAGTTTTATTCTTGTATTAACGAGCAGTTTGCTAACGTTTTTTTCGTTTCTCAAGTTTTCACAAGAGGTGTTGTGAATCTCTGAGTCAGCCATCAGCCCACATTAGACTTAACAGATGTACAAGTACAGATGCTTCTCGCCTTACTGTGTTGATTTTAAATGTGTGATATACTAAAAAAGGGATATCACAAAAGTTGAAAAACTTGCAAAACTCCACAAACGAGCTTTTTTTGACTAAAAAAAATATTTTTTTTAAATGATAGCTGAAAAAAATCGTGGTACTTAAACAAACTCAATGTTTTTTTTTCGGTAATATCAACGTTGCACATCTTGTGCCTTTTAGATTATGGCATAGCCTCCACTTAAAAGCTTAGAAATCAAAATGGAGGACTGAGAACTTTAAATGTTATATTTTGTAACATTTTGGTCTCAGTCGCCTTGTTTGCAGAGTATAGATTGTTTCATTTGTAAAATTGCTTTCAGTTTTCGGAAGGTTTTTCATACTTCTCAAGCTACCTCTATGTTTTATTTAGTGTTAAACAGGTTTTGCCTCGTCTTTGAATCAGTGGGCTCCAAGTCATCTGCGCTCCAGTCTTATTATGGGCTATTGTTTTGGATCATAGCCAGTGTTATTACTTTAATAAGAACCAAGCTGACATACTTTCCTTGTTTATGACTAATACTACAGTGATTAAAACCTATGTAGTCTCATGTTGTGTGAAATAAGAGCATGCTCCACTAGATCCGTAAGGTGTTTATAACTGTGGGGCAGCATAAATTCTCAAAAGCATCTCCAAATCTCCCTTTTCTGTTTTGTTTCATCTCACACCTTTCATTATTGCCGTTTCCACGTGGGTGCCAGATTACACTGAACAGGAATCACCTCACAACTGAATTAGAATAACTGTATCTGCTCCACATTTCTAATAAAAAATGGATGAGACTGAGCTAAGCACCATCGATAGCTTCCTTAAACCCACATTTTGTCAGTATTAGACTCAGTCCATGTATTAGCTTTAAAATGTGTCCTCTATCACAGTGCTGTTGCAAATGGATCCTGAATTTCTTCATTATTGTATGACATATGGCAGAGCTGTTTGTGCTTCTTTCACGTGCGAACACTGAGTAATCTCTCTTATCACAGCTGTGACGAATATGGCAACAAATATATTTTTGATAATAATACTATTTTTATGTTTTCATCTGATAACTTTAAAAACAGTGATCCTTAAGTCTGCCCTTATCACCAATGCAACATAGTTATTGCTTTCTTGGTTCACTAACTTTGTAGCATCCTTCATTTACAGTATGTATCCTTGTTCGCCATATTAAAGGTCTCCTCATCCATGATCTAATTTATTTTTAATCAATATTAGAGTCTTCTACTTTTCTCAAAATGTGCTATTTGTCCTTAAAATGCATCCCCCTATATATTTATTTTTTTGCGAGATTTGCTTATCAGCTGGTTGAATATCGCATGTCCTCTTCACCCTTTTTTTTCTGATAACTGTGGCCTGATCTGGTTCATCACCATCTCCAACTCATTGAAAGACCATCGCTTTGTGACTGATACTCACCATTTTCTGAAATGCAGTACTCCAATGTCTCAAACTTACAAAGATAATCATCAAAATACCAGTGGGAAATACCAGTTTAATTGCTGCAATGCTAATAAAGATTTTCTGCAAATTATTGAGAAAGATATAACTGTCGCTGTCTGTGGAGAGCCTATAAAGGGCAGAAGACAGGTGCGCATCATGAACGTGACGTGACTGTTGTGATGCATGACGCCGTCCACAGTGGAGTGTGGGTGGCAGTGTCCAGACAGCAGACAGACACACACCATGACTCTACATGCATTTAGCAAAAAGAACCCGTTTTATTTTATTAAAATTTTAAACTATGAGCAAACAGAGTTTCATTAGCTTTTAAGGTTTACAGTCTGGCTGCTTTAGTGCAAGTAAGTTGCAACATACCCAGAACTAAATTGTTTCCTGGACTCACCAACACCCTGGGTCAATCTCTTGGCCAATTGGTTACACTGTGAGAAATCTGTTTATGGAGAGGGCTGGGACCCAAAGCGCTGCAGAATGCAGTTATTAATTCCAGTGACGGCTTTATCTGCTTTGGGACTCCATGTGGTTTCTGTATGGGTGTGTGTGCATATGTGTGCGTTTTCCGTGTGGGTTTCTGTTTCCAATAATGTGTGCTTTTTCTGCAGCCTGCATTGCTATCTTTCCTTAATCATAAAGCTTGCAGCATACACTACTTGTCTCCATCAAATATCTATCTCCTGCCAATTGTCCACCTGCACTGTGCTCATATAATGTGTATTTGTATGCGGCCTCAGATCATTTCAGTAATGGCTGGCCATTTCGAGTAGATCAGCAGTGACAAGAGTAATCTGTCTATGTGGCAATAGCTCCCACAGTGCACTGCACACACCCTTTGCAGTCCTTGTCCTCTCCAGTGGAGGAGGTTGTGCTACTAACACAGAGGAACTAGAAGGGATTTAAAATGGCTGCTTTATCATAAACCTTTAAAAATTAACACTTCACTTCTGTAACCATTTTCATCTTTGGAAAAAAAAAATCTAACTAGAGCAAATCAGTTGAAATGAAAATTTCACAAATGATGCTGAGGATAAATAAAAGCAGAGGTTTGGGTGATGTCACTCCATCATCATGCAAGTAAATGCCTTAAGTCATCATTGCACGACAGCCCCATTTTCTGTACATCCTGACAGATTGCTTATTAAGTTGTTTGGTCACCAAAGATGGCACCACTTACAAGATAAAATACTCACACACGGCCTTCCCCTTCAGTTCCAACATAGGCTTTTCATAGGCTGTTTGTGATGCATTATCATGGTCCATGTCCCAGGGCTAAATGTTTAATTTAGTTTCAAATGACAGTACTCATGCAGCACCAGTTGTGAGCAGTTTGCTGTGTGTATCGTCTTACTTGTAATGCAAAAAATATGTCAGGATGAAAACAGCAGTTGAATTGTTATGTCTGTGGGAAAAGAAAATAAGGAACCTCAAAGCATAAAGGGATCCATACAGATGTACACATAAGTAAGCTACCTCTGGTCAACTTTACACAGGTCCATGCAAGGCTATCTGGTGACGAAAACAGTGATAATGTTTCTTAGTAGAGCTGGAGCTTTAGATCAAAAAAGGCAGCTAGGGAAAAATCACAAAAGTCAGATAGATCCCTCTTCAGGGGTTGCCATCTATGAGCTTTTATAATCATCCAGCATCATCACGATCCAAAAATGACTTTTATATATATATATATATATATATATATATATATATATATATATATATATATATATAAAACTTAGAAATAAAAGTAGAATCACCTCGGTTAAGTAAACATTAGTATTCTCCCTTCTCTACCATTGTACCCCAAGGTTCAGTCCTTGGGCCCCTCCTCTTAATTATTTACCTTTATTTTCTGGATCACAATTCTGTAAAATTTGTATAAATATTCATTGCTATGCCTATGAGACCCCGCTCAGGGTTTCTGTGGGGTCTTAAACTCTTAAATTTGAAAATCAAAATTTAAGGCCTTGTCTTCGGATCAGAACCAACATTATGAGCGGAGAGTCTTTGGAATTTCAACACGATGACTAAACACCACTCGTACAGCACAAATTACTAACTTCAAACCAACTCAGACATCGTCAAGTCTGGTCATCTACATCGAACAACCAGAACCAAACAGCTGGGCCGACATGTACATTTTTGGTGTGGGGGGGGGGGGGGGGGGGGGGCTGTCGGTGGCAGGTACAGCCCACAAATCTGGTATCCAAGTTCATAGAGCATGCTGCTGCATGCTCTATGAACTCTCTCTCTCTCTCTACATATATACTGGTCCTTTAGTCAGTTTGAATGAACTCAGTTGTTTTAAGAATAATTTTGTATATGGATGTATATGTCGGGACATTTAATTCATAATGGTCTTAAGACAGTTTTAAAAAGTCTTAAATTTGAGTTGCCGACACCTGCAGAAACCAGCTTTACTCTTCTACCAAACCTAACTCCACTCTGCCACCCTCCAACCTCACTCATTGTCTCAGTGAGGTCAACCGCTGGTTTTCTAACACTTTTCTCCAGTTAAACAGTAAAAAAAAAAAAACTTTCCTTGTTGGGAATAAAACACTCTTTCTTTCTAATCGTTTTGTCCTCCCATTTTGACAACTGTTTGCTTTTCCCGTCCCCACAGGTTAAGTTAATGGTGGTTATCCTCGACAGCTCGCTTTCCTTCATATCCCACATCAATAACGTTGCTTGATCTGCCTATTTTCACCTTGGTAATATTGACTCTGTCTCTCTCTTATCCCATATTCCACTGGCATCCTTGTCTACAATCTCGTGACATCCCCGAATGACTATTGTATTCCATTTTTTCTTTTTGGTCTCTCCAATAAATCCTTTCTAATGCTACAGATGGTTCAGATCTCGGCCGCTCGTGTCATCACCCAAACCACTTCCTACAATCACATCACTCTTTCTCTGCAGCAGCTTCACTGGCTTCCGATTAATCATTACCTTCACTGTTATTCCACTTACTTTTAAAGCCATTTACAATGTTGTCCCTCCATATTTATCTGACCTTCTGTGGGTCTCCATCCCCACCCGCTCCCTCAGATCAGCCTCTGCCCTCCTCCTTTTTTGTTCCATCTCCTACCTTGCAGGGCCTTTGTTTGCTCTGCTCTTCCACTTTGGAAATCACTGCCCTCTTACCTACAAAACATCACCTCTTTTTCACAGTTCAAGACTGGTCTGAAAACCCATCTCTTTAGAGCAGCCCATTCTTCTTAAATGTATCATGGTGTACATATTCTTAATCTCTAATTTTATTCTACTTCTATTTTACTGTTTGATTTGATTGTATGTCATCTTTTAGCTGTGTACCACATCCTTGAGTGTCCTGAATTAGAATGCATTATAATTTATTATTATTAATATTATTATTATTAGTAGTAGTGTTTAATAATTCTAATCATAATAATCATAATAATAAATCAACAGTTGACTTAAGTCCTAGAGGTCTACAGTATGTAACCATTCCTTGAATTTATTTTCAATTTTGTTACATTCCAACAACAAACTTAAACTTATTTGTTGGGGGATTTTAGTTGATAAACTAACATAAAGTTGTGCATAATGTCTCAACTAGATTTGCACATAAAGATTTTTTTTTTTTGCCCATTCTTATCTGTCAAAAGGCTCAAGACTGGTTGGAGGGTGTAAATTAATAAAAACATTCATGTCATGCCACAAGTTCTCAGTTGGATTCATGTCTGATCTTTGGCAATGCATTTCTTACAATTGCTAATGCTGTGATCTAAACCATAAAAACTGTAGCTTTGGCTGCATGTTTATAGTTGATATCTCAATGGGAAGGCAAACATCCGGCCTACTCGTCAGTCTTCAGTAGCTTCTAACAAGTTTTCTTCCAGGATTGTGTTGCATTTAACTCCATCCATCTTCCCATCACTTCTGACCCATGGCATTATGCAGCCATCACCATTTTTAACAGGGGTACTGGTGTATACTGGGTTATGTGAAGTTTTTTTTTTATTTCTTCATGATAAATTAAATTTACACAAGGTGGATTTGTGTGTGGTTACGTTGCATAAATATATTTATAACAAGATATAAAATAGTTCATTAGGTGTGAATACATTTGCATGATACTGGCTGGTTATTATCTATATATCGTCTTTGCCAGTTCCATTTTTATCGTATTCAGATTGTATTATGGGGATACATAACTGATCAATATCGTAAGGAATGTGTCCGAAGTTAGATAAATGTCTAATTATCTAATTTATTTCTTACTAATTGTTTTGAACGACTATATAGATATGTATCAAAAACATAATTTACTTGTATTCACCACACAGGAAGGGCTCTCAGATTGCTCTGATTAATCCTTTGCACAACTTTAGATTCATCCGGATTTGTTTCAATCGCAAACAAAGCTAGCTATGATAGATAATTAATCTCTTCAAATGTTTGGTTAGACTGGCTCCTGCTTTCCCCCCAACAGCCCAAGATCATCCTGTACAATCACAGCAGCTGGATACAGTGTGTCAAAAAGATGGTAATATTATTAGGATGGTCTATAATAGTGCAAGCATTGTTTCATATCAGTTCACAGTCACACATTCTTAAATAGTAACGTTAATGTACATACGTACATACATTTTCCAAGTTGTGCATTCAAGTTATTCCTCATGAATGGATTTTTGTGCTCCATCATTTCCCTGTTTCTGGATACAGTGTTTTATGTCTCCTTAGGTGCTTGCAGAACAGATGCGTAGTTCAGGGTAAAATGGATACAATAAAACCAATAGCATTGTTTCCACTATGAAATGATTGTTTGTTTTATGAATATCAGAAAACATTACCTCTTCCAAAGAATCATGGCTACCAACTGTCTCGAGCAATATGCCTGAGTGCAGTAGAGCTGTAAGTTGTGTCGCAAGCTACCTGTTCTCCCATTTCTGATTTAACATTTTTGACTTTGTCATTAGATTGTGGTACAACTGACTGGACAAATTATTTATTATACACAAACATTTTCCACTCTTTAGCAACAGCAAATCAAGTTTCTGCTCTGCAAATCAAGTTTTGTTGGTTAACCGGGCTGAATTATTTCTGACTAAGAAATGCCTGTCCTCATTGTGGCTGCCAGAAAAAACCTGTGACTACATCTAAAAGATTTAATCAAAACTCAGCCCTCAGAACATATGCACGTACACACAAGCGTCCACATAATTTGCCGCGTTTTCACATTCTTGCAGCACTGGCACATTTGGTCTGTCACACAACACAACAAACAGACGGATCCAAATCAGCAGATAAAGCACACCGCCGGACAGAAATCTGTCACTAGCGAGGATCCTATCGGCCAAAGACAGAGAGACAGGAAGACAGATAGACAGCACAGATGACAGCATGTGTTTGTTTCCCAGCCTTCAGCAAGCTCCAAAGCTGTCACCGGCAAGTTGGAACGGATGATTTTAAAAACCCAAAATGAGCTGTCAGAGAACAACTGTGATGGATGGAGATTTGGATTAAGGATGGGGAGCCTGTGGTGATGGTGCATAAAACAATAAAAACAGATGAAACACGGTTTATCTTATTTAGGTGATTTTAATTAAACTCAAGGCATTTACATTATTTTCTTTGGCAAATATAATGTGCTATGTGATAAAAAATAAAAGATAGGAGTCCAAATGTCAGATGCCGAATGATAATGATAGTAATGTAAGGGTAACCTCCCCCAAAGTGTGAAAATAATTGAATTAATGAGTGAATAAATAAATGAGACTCATTCCCACTGAATATCAAGCCAAGGACATTGAATTGGGTATCGTTTTGACTGGCACGGTGGTGCACTGTTGTTTTGCTGCCTAGACCTCAAATCCTGCCCAGGGGGCTTTCTCCATGGAGTTTCCATGTTCTCCCGGTACATGCTTTGGTTCTCAACGAATACTCTGGCTTCCAAAAGTTCAACAAGATGGATGTTAGGTTATTTGGTCTCTTTAAATTGCCCTTAGGAGTGAGTGTGTGTTTGAATGGCTGTTTGTCGCGTGTCTCTGTTGTGAACTGGCGACCTGTCCAGGGTGCACATCTCCTCTCGCCCAATGACCGGTGAAGATAGACACCAGCTCTCCTGTGACCTGGAAGGATTAAGTTGGCATGGACAATTAATAAATGCTAGATCCTATGCTGTGCTTGTCCTTTGTTCTCGCTCTCCTCTCCCTTCCTGTGCATTAACTCTGCTGGGGGTGGGTCTGACTCCTGTACGCACCCACACCTGCAGGCATTTCTAGAGTCATCGTCTGAGTATTTTGGCTCAGCGCTATTCTTTTTCAGTTGCGAGATCAAGCTCTCTTGTTCTTTTTTCTTTTTTTTTCTTCCAGGTGTAGTGTATGGTACTAATTCCAAGCATTATTGTGCATCTTGAGGTCCCTTTAGTCTGATATCATTGTTCTTTGATCTCTTCTGGGAAATCATTACTATAACAAGACCTACCTGGAGAATTGCCTTTAGGAGAGAAAACAACCCCTTGTTTAAGTATGCAGCAAGGCTACTTAATGTGAGCAAAAGGTAGAAAAAATATGGTTTTATTGTATATTATTGTTTATTCAAAGTATAAATAAATTAGTTCTCCTCTCATCTGTAAAGGTTTGATATAACAAAAAAACAATACTAAATACATACAGTTAAAGCAGTGTAGGCCTTTGAAAGCAAACATTCGTTTTATGCTTTCCACCCCTTTAAATAGATCACAGCAATAAAAACTGATTCAAAATGACTGAATAAATTCTGTATGATGATGTTTTTCAAATTATTTTCTGCCTTAGACTTTTTTTAAACTTTCTATTTAATTGTTATTTATTGAGAGGGATTAAACACATCACATGAAACTTGACATTCTATTTAATATTCAAGCTGATCTATCGCATCAGTTGAAAAGAGACAACTGTGAATACTTTTCCAGCTTCATTGTTTTGATAGATTGTTTTACTGTCAGTCCCCAAAACATGAAGACACACTGCGAAGAAGAAGGTGCAAGACAGTAGTAAGCTGCTTTGATCGGATTCATTTTTCAGTGCCAGGCATGGTTGACAGCAATGATTGCCTTAGACTCAACCAGAACAAATGAAAAGCACAGTTATGTAACGGTTTCATTTACAAAAATGTATTTTTTAAATATAAAATCTGCATGTAGATTAGTTTGCATTAAAAAAATCACATTGGTCAGGCTTCCTACATACAGTTGAAACCAGTTATTTAGTTTATATAAAGAGACACATTGCTTGTTTTCTCCCTGTCTAAAATTAAATCAGATCAACACTTCCTGTTTGAGGCCTGTTAGAGTTAACAAAATTATGTATTTTTGCTAAATGCCAGAATAATTCAATAGAGAATATTTTAGTCATGCTTATTACTCTCCTGAAGGTGCAACATCAGTTTGTTCAAACAATAGTATAAATATTATGGGAATTTCCAGCCACTATGCAATTCAGAAAGGAGACATTTTCTGTGTCCCAGAAATATGTTTCCATTAAAAATGTGCACATCAGCTCCAGAACAGAAAAATACCTTATAAATAAAGTTGCTTTTCCTTATGAAGATGCTGGCTCAAGCTGGGAAGAGTGTCAGTATCTACAGTGAAACGAGTCTCATACTAATGTGCTGAAAAGCCACTCAGGATAGGCCATCACTCCAATAGCAATATAAGAGCCAGATTATGTCTTCTAAATGCACTAGATGCTAATTTTGGAGACATGTACTGTGGTGTTAAGAAAAACACATTTAAGTATGGTTAGAGAAATCTGAGAGCATCAACCCAACTGTGAAGCAAGCTAGTAAAAGGATACCGAAAACATAAAGTCTAAAGGCAATACTAACAAATACGAAGGAAAGGCAAGCAGAAAATAAATAAATAAATCTCTTAGAAAAATCCTACCCTACGATCTTTGTCGATCAATAGGAAGATAATAAGAATTTCAGCAATCCTAACTGACCCAAAACATTTGGGCCGGTTGAATGTCAGGCAGTGAATATTTTCTATCACACAAAATAGAGTCAGAAGCAAACCAGGCCAGTGAGATTCTGTTCAATTAAGGCCCTGCAGATAAGGAAACTAGATTAGGTGTATCCGCAAAGGTATTCTGTCAGTTAGGCTGTGCCACCACTTGGATCCGGCGTTTTGGAAGACCATAACTAATCATTTTAAAAACTGTGGTCAAAACGGTGGTTTCGTTTATCTATGTGTACATGCGAGCCAGTTTTATCAGTTTTATACACTGGCGCACTATCCAGTGATGCGCTAAATTAATTACAAATGACCTCACTGTTAAGCGCATAATAACTACTAGAGAAGCTGAGTCATAAATGTGACAATGTAAACATGTCCTCCGTGTCTTTGGTACCAAACTACTGCTAATAGCTTTGGTCATTGTGTGAAATGTTTTTTTTTTTGGTACTGTTGCCAAGTCTGCCTATTACACACGACTTTGGGTTTGTTTTTTTCTTAAGTCGTTGGTTGATTCCATGTGTTCCGGTTTTTTGGGCTAGTTTGGGCTCTAAAATTAGCGACTATAAACACGAGTAAAGAGACCCGCTCACGCTGCAGCGGTAAGGACAAGAGTGAACCGAATGCCTGATATCACTCCGCCCCTCCGGGTACACACATAGTGCCTGAGAGAGAGAGTCATCTCTGCTGGGAGGACAGAGTAGTTGTTGGACTAAACTGCCCTATTTCTAACATAATGGCAAAATAAAGTTCACTGTTATATTGAATTAACTTACCTGTCCAGCAGAAAACCTGTAACCTCCACATCTGTTTTGAATCCCCGCCCCCTCATAAATTATCTTCACTCCACCTTGCAATAATAGATGTGCTGATATAGACTCTCTTCTTCTCTTGGTTATTACTTCTTTTATTTCTTGGTTGCTTTCTCTTCCCTCTTTCAAGGCAAAGTGTATGGATGGTTCTCCATTTGAACAGAAAACAGGAAATAGAATGATCTTCGGTCGTCTTTACTTGTTTTATATCCCTCCTCCACCAACAGCACGTCTGCATATAAAAGACAGATAAGGAAAACGCTTTTGGCTGACAAGTTTGTCCTTTCGGCTACTGAAGTCAGAAATAGCGACGCAGCATGGCGTCTCCCAATGGGTGCACTGCCACCTATGTATTAATAAACTAGCTTTCATTTTTGATGTGATGTTATTAAACTTTGGCAAAAAATTTATTTATAAAAGCAATACTTTTTGCTAATTAAAACGCAAATTAGTTACACGCTATCCTTTTAAATGATGAAGTGGTAACTACGCCCCTCTCTGTAACCCACATGCACCTCACCCTCACAAATAACAACAAAGATAGCACCATCCAGTGTTGCAGCTTTCTTATGGCTGTTAGTTGCATAGACATAATATAAGAGTAGACGCGTCGTTGGGCGGGTTCTGCCTATGCTGCGATGCGTCAGAGCGTCCGCCATCTTAAATGTGGCAAATCTGCAGTTACTCAGTCACTTAAACAGTATCAGAGGGACTTTAATCTCTGAATATACTTTGCATTCGTAGTATTTTTTTTTTTGTAATATTACAAGTTTATTTTCGTATCCCTTTAGCTTCATTCTCCTGAATTTATTCCCCAAAAGAATAAAAATATTTAAAATAATCTAACCTGGCCCTATTACTCCAGGAGTGAAATAATTCTGCAAACTGTGATTATTCTGGAAATGTTCCCCCTTAATTCTCATAATATGATGTTTTTATCATAACATTATAACTTTTGTGTTTGTTTGTTTATTTTTACTTTATTGACCTAGGACTTTTTTTCCTCATATTATTAATTTTACCTTTTTAATACTCACCCAAAAGTCTGTTCCTAAAGGTTCACATGTGACACGGTTTTATGAAATAATGAAGACCACAATGTTTAGATTTAACAAATTGATCCTTATATTCATAACACATACACACAAAAAAAAAAAAAAAAAAAAAAAAAAATATATATATATATATATATATATATATATATATGTGTGTGTGTGTGTGTGCGTGTGTGTGTGTGTGTGTGTGTATTTATTGCAGCACAGGAATGAGGCATCTTCTCTGATCCACGTTCACAATAACAGAACTCAACTTTTTTTCTGCCACATACAATATGGCGGTGACGTTGACGTGCGAACCTGCGCCCTGTGACGCGTCTACGTATATATGTCTGTGGTTAGTTGCATCTTGTTTACTTCACATGAGCTGTCTGCACATGCCCTGTGTTGTTTTGTGTGTATCTGTGGCAATTTCACAGCGCCACATATGGGCCCGGCATACCTACTACAGCATTTTCAGTTGTGTTGCGTCCTAATGTGTGGACGCACATTTTTACTTAAACTTTTTTGAAAATGTACCTCGTTCATCTACATGTGGACGATGCCGTGGTTTATTTCAAAAGTACTTTATTGGACAAACAGATCCATTTTAAATACAGACGTATAAAAATACAGAGACAGATTCCAAAATCAACCTCTGTCCCGATTTGATCCAAATCAAAATGCAATGCATTGAAATGCAATGCATTATGCTTAGTTCTAAAACATTTGTAAAATGAAATAAATATTAAAAGAAAAAGAAAAAACATTTAAAAAAAGCTTATTTTATCAGAAAGAAATCTCAAGCAGATTTTTTTTGTAAAATATTGTCTCAACCAAAAATATTTACCTGTTACATTTTAAAAAGCTTAATATATTTAAAAATTTACCAAGTGTCCTTCCTTATCTTCTTTCTAAAACTATTATAATCAATTTGGTTTTAATAAACTGAATTTAGAGCTCTGTTTGCACAGCAGACTGTTTCAGAAGTGCACTTTACTTTTGTCTGGTCACTAAGAAGAAGACGACAACCCATCATGCCTTGGATGATTTATGGTATTATACCAGACATATTACCTCTGAGATTGATAGTGTCATGATGCACAGGTTCCACAAATGCATGTGTGTACAGCAGTCAAAGCAGATACAACCTACTGTGAAAATAATTGGAGCCATTCATTAAGCCACAACTGAAGCCAGATTGTGTCTGCTCCCTTGATCTGAATTTAATCCAAAAAAACCACTCCCTCTCCACTCATTCCTCATTCCACCCAAGATCCAAGGACTTGCTATGAACTCTGCGTCGAGAGTCTTGCCTTAATTAGTGCATTGTTTCTGGCGCGGCACAGCCTGCAACTCTCTCGGCGGGGCGCTCCATGGGAGTTTTTTCAAACTTGTCACCTGGGGCAAACTTTACTTCTAGACACACCAATCCCTTGCGCCACTCTACGCAGACATTAGAAGCTTTATGTTTCTCCCTGCTGTTATATGCATGTATGTATGTATATTCAGACAGACAGATTTGTGGTGCTATCAAGAGCTTTAATCGGCTTTTTAAGCGGTGAGGGTGGGTGGGGGGGATGAGGGAATCAGTTTAGTTTTGATTGTTTTAGGCTGTGCTTGCACTCATGCATAAGTCATGCTTAACTATAGTCTGATGTTTTCTTTTCTGAGTGATATTGCTTAGTGATTTGTTCCCAAACCAGTGCAATGTTCACATCACATTCACGGCACACTGTGAAAGTACTGTGAAAGTGCTCGCCTTCCTCTACCTTTTCACATCAAATCCACAAACCTTGATGTATTTTATGGGGATTTTATGTGATAAACCAACATAAAGCCTCACATAGTTGTAAAATTGAAGTAAATCAACTCCTTTTTGCTCAAAATCTCTTTATGAATGAAAATGTAAAAGTTGTAGCATGCACATGTATTTAGCTATTCTGTAATCTATACTTTTGTAGAACTATTTTTCGCTTCAATATAATCCGGAAGTCTTTTTTGGGGTGTGTCTCTACAAGCTTTGCTCAACAAGAAACTAAGATTTTTGATACTTGTTCTTTGGTGAATATCTTAGGCAAAGTCGGTTTGAATGGGAAGCATGTATAAATATAAACTGTCCAATCTTGCCAGAGATTCTCAAGTAGATTTAGATCTGGAGTTTGACTGGGCCATTCTAACGCATAATCATGCTTTGATCTGAACTGTCCCTCTGCACCTCTGGTTGTCCTGCTGAAAACTTTGACCCAGTCTCAAGCATTTTTTTCTCATAATGTCCCTTCATTTATCTCTGCTCATATTAACTCTGATCAGTTCCCTGTCCCTGCTAAAGAAGAGCAACCTTACAGCATAATACTGTCACCTGATGTGGAGTCCTAGTTATTTTTTTCCACACACAGTGTTTTATATGCTGGGAAAAAAATAAACAAAACAATTTCGGACTCTTCCGACCAAAGTAACTTCTCGCACATGTTTCCTACGTCTCCTTTACAATGTATACCAAACTCTTTCCATTTTTGAGTAAAAGATTATTCGCTGCTCACTCCTCAGAGAATGTTTTGTAACTCAACACTGGTTGAAACTTTTCCAAAACCTGTGTGGTGTGTTCTTGCCGCTCCCAGAGTCACCGTGAGCTCTTGGTTGTTTGTATGACGAATGATCTCATCGCCTTCTTTACCCTTCTTCACAACATCATCCTTGACCTGTCCAATTTATTAGTCCTCGGCCTCTGCGATGCAATTTGCTCACTTCTCTAATTAACCTTTGAGGCCTTCACAGAACTGTATTAATATTGAAGTTTATGTCACATAAAGTGGGACTCTGACCATTAAAGGCTATTGAATTTTATTTGGGGGTATTAGAGTAATCAAGATTATGCATAAAAAAAAGTTCAAGGGGTGTGAAAATATTTGCAAGGCACAGGAAAGAGACACAGGGTTACACAGGCGTACGTAAAATGTCTTATCTAACTTCCGTGCGGTACACAGAGCAATTGGAAAAATGTGACTCCCTGCATTTTACATCCAGTTCAGTACTAATAGGAGCATATTTGAAACAGATCACATGCCTGGCTAAAAAAACTGGGACAGTTAGAGTCTCTCTGTGAATGTGGCTTCAGATGGAGAGCGGCACTTATCAGAGCTTTCCAAAAAATCAGGAGGAAGGCCCAAAAAGACCGAGAGCCTCTCAAACTTTTGTCTGCCGCTCTCTCTAGCTGTCAAGTGTGAGGCATCAAGCTTTTGGTTTCCACAGGAGATGAAACTGGCCGAACATGTTGAATGTACGTCACAGTCATTAACCGACAAAGGGATCTCAAGAGTGGAGCGCATGAGATTTAACTGTTAAGGAAAAAAACAGGGTGCTTTTGTTGCAATAAACCCACTAATTACACTGGAGACTGAAGGATTTCCGCCGTCGTTTGATCTCTGTAAATCGATATAATGTTCCACAGGAAAGAAGTGAACAAGCTCAGATGTACTTTAGAATGGGGAGACTATTGATGACATTTTAGATTAGGCATGCTTGATTACACCCATGAATGCCTTAATGGCGTGTCTAGTACCACTCTGTTGACTATACTGTTTAGGGCTGACCGCATTGCACAGATCACGGATAAAGGCTGTCGCTTTGTAAGTGTCAAATGTTGGAAGGGACTGGTTTCCTGACTTTGATATCTGTCACACTACAAACTGCATTTGGTTGAGATGGGAAATTGTACTCTCCAAAATGCTCTGCTGAAGCTTGCCAACAGGGGGAGCTGCAGTATTTCTCATAAGAAACACCCATTAAGACTGTGATGAGACAAGATTGACTCCTTTAGCAAGTTTTTGTGCCTTTGAACCCTGGCTTCAAATTATATGCAAGAAAAAAAAAATCCACAAAATGTGATCAGTGCCTTAGCTCTATTTCTAAATGAACTCTTAGTCCCACATAAAAGTATTTGCTTGAGTAAAATTCATGTTGATTGATCTCTGTGTTTTTACAGAACTGTAACATTTTGAAAACCAATCAGGATGATTCACATTTTTAAGAGAAAGGATGGAGCAGGGACGGGGAAGAGACAGAGGTGAACCTTAAACCCATAAAAAGGGATATTAAAAAACTTTCCGCATCGCAGCAACCAGCATTCCTTCTCCTGGTGCAGGGAGGATATATGGGCTGAAACTGGACTGCATAAAACAGCGGTTGATTAAATTAAATGACTTGTAGCTCATTCACTTATTACATCTTGATCACATTAATGGCAATGGACAGTTAAATTCTTAATCTCCCATCTTTTACACTATTAATGGGATGCATGGATCATCAAATCAATTAGTGATGATAACGATAACATTACAAAATGATGGCCGTTGATCAATTGCACAGTGGACGGTGTGGATGAATGTAATGAATTAATGGTTAAAGGAGCTGGTTGTGAAGGCTACTATAAAAGTAACGGAGGGAACAAAGGGGATACTGTAACACACATTTATCTCACTGGGGATTAAATGACTTCATAATTGGATGGATGGGTTGAACAGTGAAAATTCGCTAGACATCACCCCATGTAACCAAAATATTCCTGATTATGAGCAATATTGTAAAACTACTATCTAATAATTATGTCAAAGTCCAGTTTACACAGTTTGACAAATGTATTTGGGAGGAGTTGTTGTGGTCCTGATTAAAGAAGAGTTAAGATACCAATAGATTTATTTTGATTCTATTTTGTTGCTTTTTACTTGTATTCAATAATGCAGTTTAACTGACAATGTTACTTTATTACTAACTATTGCATGATACAAATATTTTTTTAAAGCACTACTACTTTTCACCATATACATGTTGGTCAGCCATAGGAAATAAAGTAGCAAATTATTTAGCAGAATTTAGTTTAAAATGAAAATAGCTAAATATCTAAACTAGGAAAAAATACATATACATTAAACCATTATAATTACGTCAACATTTACTATAACATTGAATAGCTAATGTTATATAAACAGGTTTTGTATACGTTTTTCTTCATTAAAACTTTTCAATACCATGCTTTAGAAATTCCTTGCTGCATATACTAATAAGCTTAAAATTATTGATCCACTTAGAAGATTTGAAATTATTTTTCTCTGATAAGTAATGAGACAGGTATCTCTCGAAATACACCCAATTTATGCAAATGCTGAAACAATTTTGAAAAAAGTATTTACTGTATTTATATGTATCTATATGTTCAATATTTTTCTAAACCATTTTTACTAAAGAAAATGGCATGTCAATTTTTTTTGTATGTTTCTCACAATTCTTGATTGGCATTACTGTAATCAAACCCTGTTTGTAATTGCTGACCAGTTTTTGTATTGTTAAACTTTTTTTTATTAATTTTTCTGTGGTGGTGAAGTCCAAGTCTCTCAGGTCGGAAAGACGCCTTGCCATCACCCTTATGATTAGCCCTTTTCACAAAATCTTCATCAGAATCAATTTGGGACTCTGCCAATCCAAAACGGCAACATAATTGCTTCTAGTTGGAAGAAATATGTTGGAAAAATTAAAAGATGACCTAAACCTAAATCTATTAGGGAATGTATAATTTTGGACTTTCACTATAGATAAATAAAACTCATCATTTTATTTTAAATATTTTTATTCTACATACCAATTGCAAAATAAATAAATAAATAAATAAATAATTCTTAAATATGTGATGTTCTCTGTTTAAAATAAGAGTATTTTAGATTATGATTATACTTTATTGTACAAATGTGGAGGTTCCTATAAATCTTACTAGAATCATGCTGATTGAATAAATACAACCACATTTGGAACCTACTCCTATTCTCCATTTTGGAAATAGTTTAAATAGCCAAAGTTGTGTGTCAGTTTCGGCAAAATAGCTGCTAAATGCTATTTAGTGCAAGGAGTAAAATATTTAGCAGAAACTATTTTGCTCATTATAAATCAAGTTTTGAAGTATTTTGTAAAAAAAACTGCATTTAAATTAAATTTAAGGGGTTGCATCAAAAGACTTTATTAGGGTTTGACTTTAACTAATAAAAATATAGAACTTAAATGGTTAGAATTTACAGCCATTCAAAATTCTTTTTTACAGTGTATACGAATTGAACAACTGTTTTTTCCACAATGATTATTTATTTCACTTACCTCGTTGGCTGTTTTTTTAAAGCCTAATGGAAAGAAAAAAAGAACACCACAAAGATTACAATGTTTAGCTGGCATACGGCAGCTGTGGAATCCACATACTGCTCCATTGTTCAAATGCACAGAGAAACTTAGATCTAGGTTAGGCATTTCCGAGTAAAAATGTCATGCTTCAGCTCTGGGCAAGAACACCTTCCCTCTCTTCCTGGCTGTGTTGGAAAGAAGAAGGTGAAAAGTGCCATGAGGGAGGAGATAACAGAGACCGCAGAGTGAAGCAGAGCTGAAGGGCACATGACAGGGATTTGTTTGAAACTAGAACATGTTATCAGAAGCCAAGTTATTTTAAACCGACTGGAAGGGATCTTGAGAGAACTTCTACGGCTACCGGATAGATGTTTATGCTAAGGAAGGTTTCTGTACTCCCGACCAAACAGACATGTTGTCTTTTAGATAAGCTTTTGCACTAAAATAGTTTTTGTTCTAAAGAGTGATGTGCATGTTTATCATAGAGGCAGATGTTCTGCTGATTTTAACGCTCTAGCAAAGTTCTTACAAATTAAATACATACAGCAAAAAATATATAAATATAACAAGACAATATGATTTAACTGGATGTTAACAGATTTGCGCTAATTTGATTTCCTACATTGAGATCATAATTAACAATATAAAAGAATTTTAGACAAAGGATAAATGGTTTACTAATTTCTAGCTAATTAAAATTCTGTCTGATTTTTGTGCCCCCCGCCCCTTTTTTTTTTTTAAATATTTGTCCTAAGCACCACTAAGACTTTTTCTTAGTTTTTGAAGCAAACATAAAAAAACAAGTTTAAGAAAAATAGACTTTAACATTACTCGAAAAATACATGTTAAATCAAGATTATAGGGAATTCTTTACAATTTTCTTTTTAGATAATTAGAAATGTTAAATCTCTAAAGCCATCTTAAGGACTGATCTTAAGTCAGCCCAAACGAAGACTTTACTATCCTAGAGTAATGCAACATTGACAATAAACACATAGAGTAAAAACAACAGAAAAGTAAATTTGCCCAATCATTTATTTAGATTTATTTCAATTTATTTTATTTTAAACACATCTTCTAGCCCGGGGGACAGGGACATCTGCCCGACCCCTTTTTGCTGTCTTCATCTCTCTCTCAGTCTCACAGCTCTATTCCCCTTGTGCCACAATCTCTCACCTCCCCACAAGATCTGTGTCATAAATCTTCCCCACCCCACACATCACATCCCCTGCTGCCCATTTACCTCCCCTACCACTCAATGCCAGCAAAAGCCCTATTAACCCCTTGCTAGGCTCTATAGTGTTGTTGAATAATTGAATGTGCCTCCGACCACAGTGAAAGGCACTTAAATAATGAATAAGAGAATTCGTCTTTTAAAGGTGGAAGAGCCCTGTTGAATAATAAAAAAGGCAAATCTGTAGTAAAACACACCTGTTGCAGGAAGAGAGAAAAAAAAAATCTTCCAGTCCAGAGCAGCTGTTTATTGGTGGAGCTCATTCATTTTCTGTACTACAGTGACAAGTTTATTTTTTTAATGTCTGGGACACACTGTAAAGCTCAATGCTAAGAGGAAAATAACTGTCCCTTATAATTGCTATGCATATTCAAATTTTAATTTAAATCATATTTATGTCTTAATTTTATCTTATATCTAAAGTATGTGCGAGTGCAACTGATCTTTAACTCTTGGTGCAACAAATGTTTAAAATTTCAACTTGGAGTCAGCCTGTGCCTGCATGGGTGTTCTCTGGGTTCTCCGGTTTCCTCCCACAGTTAGAGGACCTGCAGGTTAGATTAACTGGTTATTGGAAATGGGCCAAGCAAACAACTGAAAGTCTTTGTTTTTTTGGAGTTTTTTTTTTCTCCCAAAAAATGCATGTCAGTCTGACAGTTGCTCCATGCTTGTCACTGGCATTGAACATCTGTCATCATGGTGGATGTTGTTTGGCTGGTCATTCCTCTTTCAAACCAGCTCAAGTGGAAAGTTTTTACATTAAATGCTTGTTTTTCCAAATTACTTAAACAGAGTTTAAGAAAATGTGTTTTCAAGTTAACTGTACAGTTTTTACACAATATTTTGTCATTTATTATTACGGATGTCCACACACACACACACACACACACACACACACACACACACACACACACACACACACACACACACACACACACACACACACACACACACACACACACACACACACACACATATACAAGTATTAATAATAAAAGTAAGTAAAAGTTTCTTAACATCAGTGGATTTTTCTTGATTTCAGCAGGTAAATAAAATGCTCTGCCTATGGAATGAGTGTTTTTACACCCAATATAAGATAGTTAGATATAATTCACTTGAAATAAGACGATTGACATGAGTTGTTCCTTTTTTAAGTGCAAAAATCTTATTCCATTGGCAGAACATCTTATTTACTTGCTCAAAGTAATCCATCATGGACAACACCTTCCACCCCCTGCACCAGACTGTAGAGGAGCTGAGCAGCTCCTTCAGTGCAAGACTTAGACATCCTGTGTGTAAAAAGGAGCGCTACCGCAGGTCATTTATTCCTGCTGCTATCAGATTTTACAATGCTGCACTGTAACTGCAACTGTGACCATAACTGTAATAATTAATGTGCAATAACCAAGGTGCAATAATCTATTTAATACACTGTCCTACAACCCGTGCAATAATCCTGATGTAGTGACTTCTGCTGCTATCACCACCTGAACATAAGTCAGCCCACATGTATGTATGTATGTATGTACAAATGTATACAATGTATATGCACGTACATACGCGTAGGTGCGTATGTAAGTAGGCGCATAGATATATGTATATATTTAAGTATATAGATATGTCTATATATATATATATATATATATATATATATATATATATATATATATATATATATATATATATATAGACCACTAAGAATGTAAATGAGACATTTACATTCCTATTTCCTTTTTTGTATTTTTTTTGGTATTCTTTTGATCCATTGTAGATATGAAGATTCACTGTATATAACTGAATGCACCTTCCCTACTCTGCACCTTCTTGTATGAGCCGATGTGACGAGTGAATTTCTCCATTGTGAGATCAATAAAGACTATCTTATCTTATCTTATCTTATCTTATCTTAAATCAAGAGCAAATACACTTATTTCAAGAACATTTTAATTACTTTTAGTTCTCTTTTTGCAGTATTTGTTTATTGTCATACAATAATATTAAATAAAGAATCAAGTTTAAACTCCAATACACTATGGGTTTGGATTGGACACTAATACAAAATGCATATAGTCTGTAGATTCATTAAAAGTGATATATTTTAAACATCTATTACTGTTTATTTTGATGATCATGACATAGACTAGAGCTAATGAAAACCTAAAGTTAACATTTCTAAGAAAGGAAATTAAATATTTAATGAAGTGATTTTTAAAGCAGAAACTGTCAGGTTTTACAGTACATCCATGTACTGTATAGTACATGCACTCAATAGTTTGTCAGGACTCCTTTTGCATGAATTACAATATCAATGCAACTTGACATGGAGGAAACTATCCTGTAGTACTGCTAAGATGGTAAAAAACAAAACAAAAAACAGGCTGATTTAACAGCAGACCCCCAGATGGTCCATACTGTTGGTTCTGGTGTCTCTCATCTTCCTATTTACAACAGGTCACATATTCTACCAGGGCAACAATGTTTATTAAACAGGGTACTGTAACTGTTAGAGCGTGAGCACGCCCCACGTCCCACTGCCACATGATATCAGTATCTGAATGAAGCATTTCGGCAGAGTAAAGCACAATGTGCTCGAAAATGTTGTGGCGGATGACTTTCTTGACTCTGAAATTTATCAATAAGCAGGGAACTAGCACCAGCCATTGATATAGTTTCCAAAATGATCATTGACTGTTGAAAATGAATTTTAATTTTTTTCTTCAGATACTGATAAATTGATTTCTATATGAAATGAAAATTTACTCTCAATTTTTTTTTCCTTTTTCTCCTTACCCTAGGTAAGACACTTCTGGTGTTGTCTCTTGTCCAGGAGTGACTTAACCCAAAGAATCTGACAGAAGCTCATCTGTAGGAAAAGCTCCCCACAGTACTGGTGTGTGTTTGGATGTCTGCCGCTATAAAGACTCCAATGACATTTGGGGCAGGTTCAATGCTACAGGTAGCTATGTTTCAAGTTTAGCCTTTTTTCTCTCTGTATGATGTTTGTGCTCAATGTTATTGTGGATGAGTATTTAAGTAATTAATAACTATTGACATCATCGCTGTTGAAAGATGACGACACAAACATTTGGCTTGGTCCATCGTTCTTGCTCCATCGTCTTGTCACATTTGTACGTAAGTGAAAAACCATTGCGATCCTAAACAGTCATCTTCTCTTTGCTTAATTTTGGTGCTGCTTTTTAAAGTTGAGCAGCAGAATGCAGAGTTACACAATTTCATTTTGCAAAAAAAAAAAAAAAAAAAAAAGAGGTGCATGTGTTCGGATTTAGGAAACTACATTGTGCTAGACTGCATTCAATATTTTTGGTATGGATACATGCACTATTATTCTGTTAATGCATAATTTGTTGAAATTTTCAGTAATTCATTAAAATATTTCCTTTGGTAAACCCAATATGATTGAATATTTCCTGGTTGTTATTTAGACAGCAACAAATAAGCAAACATGATTCCGACATTCTGGTCAGTTAATGTGATTTGAAATAATTAAAAATAAAAGAAAACAAGACTTTGAAAGACTATGTCAATGTGAAGATAGATTTGATTCAAACATAAAGAAATTCACAGAAGCTAGCACCTGAACTGATGATAACTGCTAAGAAATTTTTTCTGCACATGGAATTATTCAGACTAGGGTTAAAACTTTCCTTCTTGACCAAGCTTTTAGTTATAGTGGTTTAGGTTACCCTGAGCTATCTCTTTAGTTATGCTGCTATAGGCTTAGGCTTCTGGAGGACATCTGGGTCTATTTCTATCACTCTGCTGAGTTCTACTGTTCTCCAATTTCTATTGTTAGTTGTTATTTCAACTTTTAATTCTCTGTCATTTTTTCTTCATAGTAGGTACACTTGGTCTGGTGTTCTGTTAGCTGTGACATCATCCTGGTGAGGCAGATCATCTGCCATTACCCTATAATATAGAAAGGATTCCTAGATCAATGTGTGTTTCTGTGCTTTTTTTGTCTCTCTTTTTGTGTCTCTGTTCTGTCTTCTCTAACCCCCAGTCGATCGAGGCAGATGACCGTTCACACTGAGCCTGGTTCTGCTGGAGGTTTTCCTCTCTGTTAAAAGGGAGTTTTCCTCTCCACTGTCGCTTCATGCATGCTCAATATGAGGGATTGCTGCAAAGCCATGGACAATGCAGACGACTGTCCACTGTGGTTCTGCACTCTTTCATGAGTGAATGCTGCTTGTCAAGACTTGATGCAATCTGCTGGGTTTCCTTAGATAAGAAACTTTTTGACCAATCTGTATGATTTCGTTTGACTTAGCAAAGTGTCTTGAGGTGCTATATTAATAAAATTGAGTTGAATTGAACACTTAAGATAAACAAAAGCCCAGTCAGAAAGGTAGATTTCCAAAATCTAATAGCTGTGCAAACAGATGTATTCTAACTGCAGTGTTTTACAGTGGCTTTCAAAGTTTAAAAAGCAAAACATCCAGACCTGACACTGTAGCTTTACTTTTGCTACTGTTGCTGGAGTAGAAAGGACAAACGAGCAAATAAATGGTTGGAGCAGGTTTGCTGTTGCATCCCTTGAGGTGGAGTAGAGAGCAGATCTCAGTCTGGGGTCAACGCTACTGCTGAGAGCACACTTGGCCGCACAAACGCAATCACCAAAGAATGGAGAGAAAGTTATAAAACAATAGAAATTGGACTGTGGTCCATAATGGAAGACAGTGTCCATCCCAAGGTGATATCATAGTTAGAAGAGATTATATAGTCCTTTCAGTGTTTTCTTGGTCTGCCCCGGGGTCTCCGCCCACTGGGATGTGCCTGGAAAATAGTGTTCAGGTGCATAGGAGGCTAAATGATTAAATACCCAAACCTCATAGACTCCATTAAGTGTAGGTGAGCAACTGTTTTATCTTGAGCTTCTTTTCATAGAGATGGAGCTCCTTTACCCTACATCTAAGGTTGAGTCCAGCGACACTAAGGAGGAAGTTAGATTAAACCACTTGTATCACAGGTCTCATTCTTTCTCTCATCATCAATATCTCATGACCACATGTCAGACACAATGATAAATGTAGAGCCTTTCTTTTTGGCTTTGCTCTTTCTTCGCCATACCAGACTGGAGCAGTACCATGGCTTACTGAGAATGAAGCATCTGTCCCGTCATCTCTTGTGTCATCAAACAATAACTTGTTCAGAACACACCAAGAAGTTGAGGCTTGACTATCAGACACTGGCCAGAGGGCCTTACCCCCCCACCAAGGACAAACAAGGTGCTTCAGTCTCCCCAGTCCAGGCAATTGTGTGCCTTTTTTGATATTTGATTTGTCATCTTATCAAGACTGTGGACTTTGTGCATAATTCTAAGTTCTAAGCCTTGTGTAGAGTACAGATGCTTACATGTCTGGGTTTCCAAAAACAGTAGAGATACATATTTTGTGTGTCTTCACTGCATCTTTTTTTTTTCAATTGTAAAAGTAACAATTTTAGATATTATGTGTTATCCTTGGGGTTCTGGCGTTACAGAGCATGTAACTGGTAAACATATATCATTTACAAGCAAAGGAAAAAAGGACACCAAAAAAGAAGAATATCTTGTATTGCCAAAAGGTACAAATGAAAATGTGGTGTCTGGCAGTGCAGCATTAAGAATCGAGTTCTTAATGCCAAAGAGAGCCAAACAGATTTACTTTCACAAGTGGAGCATTACTACTTTTGCCATTGTGCTCTGCTTGATTTATATATGTAAGTAGCTTTATTAGATTTTATTCTGGGCCTATTTAAAGTTCAGTGGACACAAAAAGGATTCAAAGGTCTAAATGCAATAAAGACACTGAGGATAATTTGTTTGTACAATTGACATAAGGTAACTATGACTCTCATTTTTGGGACTTTGGTTTTGGTTCAGCTTTATTTTGGTATTTAATACATATCTGCATTGTGGTGTCTTTTTTGCTCTGTGCTGCCATTTGTTCCATTTTCTCAGTTCAACTTCAGTTATTGCCTTCCCTCACAGCTGTGCCCTGTTTCTAATCAAGCACTTGTTCGGTGATCAACTCTGAAGCTTAAACTTTTTTCAGGCCTAGTTCACATGAAGACGAACACAATGACTTGTCGTAAACGACTAAGCAAAAGTGTGTGTCCACAGAAATGTGCAAAAAAACACCGGACATGTGTAAACAACTCAAATGTAGTAAACACAGCAACATGGGATAAGACGCAATCATTTACGAATGTTCCACATGACCTTAATGTGGGTTGGCAGGGGAAACGCCATGTAGAGCAGGCCGTTTGTTACGACTGTTACAGATTCTTCCTTTCAAAGCCAATATTTGCCTTAGCATGGACGAAAAACCGAACAGTGGCATCTTGGTTGTTATTTATGAAAGTGAGACGCACGAAGGTTACAGCGACATGGAGCTATGATGTCATCATTCAAGAAAAGACACATAGAAACACGAAACCGGTGTTTTGAAAATTTTTCATTCTTTCTTTTTAAAAAATAAAAAAATAAAAATCTTTTATGGCATCGAGGGCTGCCGTCCTGCAACTTGAGTCAAATAATCAGATCATTAGCAGGGATCTGGGGAACTTGACTGCATACTGAGGAGGTAATTCAGCAATTTGATTCATGTGTGTTGGATCAGGAACACATAAAAGTTCCAGGACATCGGACCTTTAGGACCAGAATTGAGGACCGCTGGTTTATGGTCTCCCGAAACGCATGATCTGTGCAGATGCAAAATCTAAATGACAAAATACCTTTGTTGAAACACCAGTCTCTGTGGGGACGGGCCTTCAGATGGTCAGATCATCATGTTATTCAGACCATTATGTTTCCTTTGTGTTCCTCTATGGGAAAACAAACTGTAAAAAAAGAAACAAATACATGCCATCTCTTATTAGATCAAAAGTTTATTCTTGGTTAATTGATTGACTCTGTTTCTGTATACTTTGAAATTGAAAAACATTTTTCTTCCATAAATAGTTGTAGCTTTTCTAACCACACATTTCATACATTTCCAACACACACCATGAAACAAAATTGCATTTCTCTTGTCCAGAGAATATTGAACTCTTCCATCTGGTGTGAGGAGATCAAACAGCCCTTTAGAAAGGAGCAGCACCTGTCATCTCTCTTGACTTCAAAGCACCAGGAAAACTTACATAAGAATCAGTTTCACTCTTTTTCAGCAATGTATCTTCTTAAGCAGGTGCTCAATTTCCCTGGTAACCAGCAACTAAACATGAGAATTAGTGGTGGAGGTCTACACTACTTTGATCTCTACATCAGTGTTAAATCTGATATTGCCATCACAGAGCTATTCCTTTGTAGATGGAAGGATCTTAGCGGTCACCCCACTAGAGCGTCAAACTGGATTCAGAGATATTATTTTGTCAATCATCCAAAGCAAAAATACAGTGTGCTCTGCCGCCAATCCTCCATAACTTGGTAGATCACGTTCTGTGGATTCTCTCTCGGTCAGCTTTGTCATTTTGGTCAATTAGCTGCCTTCCCAGCAGTTGGTCACACAGCCTCTCGAAAATGCCAAATGAATTATTAGTTTCTAACCATTATTGAAGATAATCAAACATTGTTGCTTATCTCCATCAAAAATTGAGAAATTCCTTCTATCATTAAGCATGGAGGCAAAAATAAAAGCAGCAGAGGCAAAACATACGGGAAGAATAGTGAGAAGCAGAAAGTGGTGAATTCCAAATGACGGATTTTTCTAAAAGTCGGGATACGTTTTACTCTGGAATTTAGGCATCAAGCTTTTCTTTCCCTACTTGATGTCTTCTGGCAGTGAGTTGACTTCTCATATCCCTTTGGATGAAAAAGGGAAAATCTTTTTTTTAAAGTTTTAAAACTCTCCTTTAGGAGTGACTTATTCTCTGATGGTCCAATCCTTTTCTTACCCCCCCCCCCCTCTTCTTCTGTCCAAACCTCTTCTCGTGGATCTAAATCAGGAAGCACTTAACTGTTTCCAGTAGACATCAGCGTGACACAAGTGCAAGATGACCTGGATCAGCACCTTGTGGCATACCACTGTCACCAAATCCACTGCCAGGTCAGGCGTCACAGATGTCACAGGACATTTTAATGGAAAAAGATAAATCATTCATGGAGAGACATTCCTGGAGCACTGAAAGGTCTTGTGTGAAAATGTGATTGTGCTTAGACGGTACAAAACTGTGTTAAACTTTAAGAGAAAGTAGATCGAAGGTGGCATTCTGACATTTAGCTTGTTTTAAAATAAGTGACTCATGCAGTCCATTTAATCCTTAAACAGAAGGCAATGCTATAGTTAGTGATGAAGCGACAATATTTGAATTAAAGGTCACTAGGGCTAAATAGAAATGGTCAAAATTCAATGTCATGGGAAGTATGACAAAGAAAATGTTGCATCTCCATTCCAGCTGATCTGATGTATATTCAGATAACATAATACTGGTAAAAAATAAAAAATAAAAAATAAATAAATAAATAAATAAAATGTATTGGCCGCTGTCAAGCGTGGGTCCCTTAAGCTAAAATTGGAGGTGCCTGCTGATTATCTGCTGTCTGACCCAAATTGTTAAAGTCAGCGCCCTGTACTGTTTAGGTGCCTGTTTGGCATCTTCACACTTGTTCTCATTCATAATGAATACAGACAGGGCTGCAATATTAATAAGCCTCGCTGCCTAGGGCACAAGGCTAATTTAAGGGTTCGGATGAAGAGGACAACAGAGATGACCTTTGTGGGTGAGTGCAAGTTGTTATGTTTGCATTTAATAATTTATGCAAATCATCCAAGGTTTAAATCATCACCTTTTTGGTACTTGTTAATGGCTTTGCAAAAAAAGTATCCAGAATCAATTCTGCTGAATCATCCACAGCTACTGGCTTTCTCATCTCAAAGCTTAGGGAAAAAAAACAGCCAATTGAAAGACATCTTGTATCTTTCATTTAGAAATTCAGGGTAATATTTCCGTACTTAAAGATTTTGTTAATGAAAACACAGCTTTTTTGTTCCCATGGTAACATAATGCAACGTTGAAAAATGTTTCCAGACCAAGCAAAGGCCATCTTACAATATACAGACAAATTACAGATAAAATGTTAGGTCTCCTTGTCTAAAAAGGCTTTTGTGGCGGCCAATTCAGAGTGACACAACTCTGTCAAATTATCAGGAATGCAATGCAACCCTTGACTTGAGAGAGTTGATCTGAAACATGTTGTTTCTTCCACACAGCCATATGTGGTCCATTACTGATAAATCCCACTGTTAAAGGGGGCTTTCGGAATAGAACGTGTTTATGCAAGTGTGGAGAGGAGAGTTGGTTCTGTCTTATTTGACAGTTATGGAAAGCAACATGTGAGATAAATACTGCATATGAGATAAAAGGCACTGCATAGAAAGACCTGAAAATAAACCTTAATGGTAAAAAAAGGTACATAATTTATTTATATACCAGCCAATGAAATAATTTTGTCTTATGTGTTGTTAAAAAAGTTAAAAAAGATTATTATCTATTATCTAAACATCTTGGTACAATGTTATACTTCCACCAGCAAAATCAAGGATATTAAAGTACGGTTACAGACTTAAGCGCTTGTACAGTGTATCAAACAACCTGAAATCTTCAGAAAAATAAGAGTAATGTGGCATTAAGGTGTAAAAAAAAAAGATGTTAAAGAAAACATGTAGGCTAGAAATGTTCATTTTGCATCCCACCAAGCCTGTGTATGGTGTTTATGCACATTATCCCAAACTAAACACCCTTCTCATACAGAAAAGGGTGTTTAGTTTGGGAACATCAAGATCTCATTTTTGCTTTTTGCTAGAGATAGGAAAAGGTTAGACTGGTCTCTTCAGTCTCTGCTTCATTTGGAAGTGTGTCTTGCTCCTGATGATGAATCGAAGTGTTTTATATGCCCGAGGAGATACCAAAACAGCATCGAATGCTTGTTTTTTCTTATCTTGCCCATATATGCTGAAGTTTTACTGCATCTGTTAAGGGCAATTGCATTTTCTTAGAGGGGTTTGTCTTGCGCTGAGGCAGTGGTGACCAAACATTTTGTCAAGTAAAAAAGTAGGTATTTGTAGGAAAAGGATGTGTAAATGGTGGGAGTGTTGGCCGAAGGTTGGCAGTTCGAAACTCAGTCTGTCACTCTGGGCCAACAGACTGCTCCCTGTGCGCCACTCAGTGTCGGCAGCACACTTTTCCCTAAGGAATGGGTTAAATGCAGAGATAAATTTCCCCTCTGTGGGACTATAAAGGGAAATATATATATTTATTTTAGTTAAATAATTGTAGTTCCAAAATGTAAAAAGTGTTTTGCATCTTTTCCTTAAATAAAATTCAGGCATCCAGGCTGCAAATTCTTTTGAGCTTAATTGAAAACAATATAAATATATTGTATATTCTCAGCAACAAGAACAGAATTCAACAGGAGCAAAATTTGGGCCACCATTTCTTTGAAAACACTTTCTGTATTTAGCCCAGTCTAATAAGTTAATTAAAGGTAGAGCTGGGTGCCAAAATGTCTGCTTTTAATTGAAAGAATCCAGAGAGATGTGGTCCAATTTGCGATGAAATAAAAAAAAATATATATATTTCAAACTACTTGTTTATTAAAAGACAAGTTCTTTCTGTTGTATATAACAATTTTGATTGTTAGAAGATGTATTGTTGTTGGTTATGATTAAAAAAATACAAAGTCCCTCTGCATGAACCGTCTGTTCTGGGGGGGGCACGTTTGTTTTCTGAGGCCCCATAAATATAGTCCAGGGGCCTTAAATGGCCCCCGGTCTGCACTTTGGGCACCCCTGCTCTAAGATTACTGTACATTAGCCAGGACAAAGATATACCATACTTATCTTTGACAAGTGGTGGGCCTACATTACTTACAGGTCAAAAGTTTTGGTGAGTTCACTCTCAGCATAGTGCTTTTACAGCACATGCTGTGTTCTATCACATGTATCTCAATGTAATTTACAAGCTGACGGTTAAAGCTTGAACAGAAATTCCTGCGTTTTTTTTTCTTTTCTTGCATAATGTATGCACTGATGTCTGACTCTCCTCAGCCATCACATCTTCTAAGATGTTATCTTATTGCTACATGCAATCACAACAAAGGATACACTTTATTTGATGGTAACCATATGCTAGAATTCAGCTGTTCAGAATATTTGATCCCAAGAGGAAAACACTTGCTGAGAAAGCAAAGAACGGTTTTGTGAATCAGGCTGGTGAAGCAGAACCTTCACACATGTTACTCAGACTCATACAAGTAATAAAAAGGACAACGTCATTTACAGCAATGTTAGACTTGTTTTTATTGTCATTCAAATTTGCATCACTAAATACATATTTGGATAAGATTTTGTTACAGTGGCTCAGGAACAGTGCAGAAACAAACAACATCATCGTTTTGTGCATAATTTTTTTGCAAATATGAAATCCAAGGTTACATTCTTAGATGCTCTAAATTCTCTCACTTTATCAAACATGAGCGTGCTTCTTCATTCGCTGAACATGGTCAATCTCAAGGTTATTTGTCAAGTTCTATATATTACACACCTATCATATCGGTTTCCCCAGCAAGTATGAGCTTGAGCAGAGTAGGTACTTTTTCCTCCCATTTGTCCTTCCCTCGAATCTTGATTCAATTCAGACTAGCAAAGTTATCAGCCATGTGAGGGATAAGTATTGGTTCCAGAGATTAGCCTGTGAACAGAGCTCTGATGTCATGGCCTTTTTATTCAGCGAGCTCCTTTTGTTGGACAAAGGATTACAAGGGACTTTACCAGGCTGCTACAAACACCTAGTCATGGTCATTACAGAAATGCACCCCATGTGTTCTTAGTTTTAAAGGGAAAGTATTTGTTCATATGTGATGCAGATTTCATATTTTTGAGCAATGGAGGGCATCCAAGAATATTCATACTCTGACCTGCTGAAACCTCCACACCGGCTTTATGAAATGATCTTTCAGGGTTGAAGCTGGCTGAGCAACAATATGGAAGCATCACTCAGTCTAAATACCATGTTTATCCCACAGTTTATATTACTTTTCATACCCTGGAGAGATTCCTTAAGCGTACCTCACCCTGATCTACAATCCTTTAGTATTTGTCATGCTTTCTACAAGAAAATTAACCACTGTTCAGCATGTTGGACTCTATGAGAATTGTCCAGTTGACCAATTTTTGTATCAGAACAACCCAAACTCTGTTCAAACGATCAATTTGTTCAGATATGTTGTGGTCTTTTTCAAAGTTCCTGCTGGAGTTTGACATCTGCAAGCAATTTTTTCATATGACCTTGAAAGATCTAGCGCCCAGAAGTTGCAAACTACACAAGCCTTCTCCGCTACAATCTATTACAATTCTGTAAAATTGTTAAAAAAAAAACCAAACACAATAAACATATTGTACATCAAAAGTCAAGATGTGCTCTGAAACATTACAGAGTCAAAAAAAAGCTGTGTATCAACTGTTATTTTCTGGGTTACTTTTGAACTATTTTCAGACATATTTAACACATTTCTATAGGTAATATTTAAAGTTTGTATGTATTAAGGGTTGGGATATTAATAGTAAATGGTAAATAATAATTCATGTAACTCAGAGAGATTTGTTTCTAGGTTTGCAAACTAGCAAGTGGCTAAAAGGCCACTTTAATAGATGGTTGATTTAATTTATAACTAAATCATTGAAAATACGCTGTCCAACATCTAAATCCAAGGGCCTACATATCATGAAAATAAGTCAAGCTTTTCTACACTACTTAGTGGTAGTAGAGTAATATGTCACAAACCCCAGAGCTTCACTTAAAGCAACATCGCTTGCAAGCTTGTGTGAATGTTTGCACAGCTCATGTAGAGAGGACTCCAGACAGCAAAAAGCATTGGAAGCCCTGTTCAGGGCCTTTGACGCATTTGAGGAGTTAATGATAGTTAGCTGTAATCTACATTTTAAAATGTAGGTGTTTTTTAAACTACTTATGATAATTGCTTATTATTATGCTAATTAAAGCTATTCTCATGTGACTCCTTAACTGTTCAGGAGAAAATCAGCCAGTTCAGCACCCATGATAAAATATTTCTTGACTAATAAGACTTTTCAGTTGATCGAATAATTCCTCAATGTTGACAATCTGGTCCGTCAGTGTAAACCATAGTTATTCATACCCCGGTCAGATTTTTATCCAAATAAAAAAAGGAGATGACAGTCTTTGTCATCAAAAGTTTGAAAAATAAAACCCAACAACAACAAAACTTTATTTACATTTGATGAAAAACAGCATATCTTCATTATGTTCAATTGCAAAATCTTTTTTTTTTTTGGCATTAAAGCTATTAAGCCCTGCTTATAATTTCTGACCAGCATATGGATATTTCTTTCTGGCATTTTGAGTTTTTTTTAGTAATGAGCTCCAAAACCTCCATGCCATCACTCCAGTCTTTAACTCCATCCACTGATTATCTTTTCAAGTTGGGACTCTTGCTGGGTGTCTCCAAACTGTTAATATTACTTTAAGTCAGATTAAAACTTGTTGGTTAAAATGAAAAGATTATTTTTAATATAAAGCTGACATGGGTATGAATAATTTTGCACTAAACTCTATGTGTCACTGAACCTTTTTTCCAATAGATATCATGTATTTTGGGTTTGGTAGAAACTAATTAAACATTTATTCTTTTGGCTGTCTCCAAACCTGAACATCATGTTTGTTGCGGAAGGCACTTTGCCCTTCCACCACATGATTGGTATCAAAAAGTAACACATTAAAGTATAAGATTTACTGCCAAAGTTAAAAGCTAAATACTAAGGCTACAGCAGTGTAGTTGAAAACAACAAATATTTAATTGACTTGTTTCCTCTACATAATCTTATGTACTAAGTTTATTTTCTGGTTTCACAAAGTTAAAGTCTTACATATAACTCTTTTAAGTGAGCTTTTTATGTTATCCTGCTAAAGATGGTTTATCTGACGTGTGACTCTAAAAATACTGTCCAAAAGTATGAAGTAAAGACCAGACAACACCTAATAATGACTTTGTACTAGGTATAGTTCAAATGCTGAAGACACAAAATGGACACTGTAATTTACTGAGATTTACTGCATTTTACCATGATTTTCCAAGCTGTATGCACTCTGTGCATGCAGGATGACAAATAAAGTTGTCTAAGTCTCTAAGTCTAAGTCATGAAATAACGAGCGATAACCTGTCCAAGGTTCATCACGCCTCTTGCACAGACAGACTGTGGATAGAGACTCCACCCTTGTTCTCATTTTATCTGAAAAGGGATCTCTGAGAGAAATTCTGTGCTTGCTGTTTCTGTCAACAGAAATTTGTATCCCGATGCTGATGCTTTGTCTTTGGTTTCAAGCTATTCATTATGTCTTTTTAAGTTGCCACCCACTCACTTCAAACACTAGACAGTCAAGTTAAGGCAGTGTAGATGGCTCTGATGATATCTTAAACTATTTGCATATCAAATAAACAAGGCATGTATGGTCTCCAGTGCTTGTTCTCTGTCTCACTCAGCAGAGTAGCTAAGGAGGATCTTAAGAGTGCATCTAAGTGAAACACATAATGAAAAAAAGAAAAAGCAAAGTTCTGCAACTGCACCTGTGTTCCCATCATTAGTTTTATACCATTGCTATATAGGTTCATTTAGTTTATCGGCATTGCAGCTGAGCTCCAGTAAACGTGTGAGTAAAACAATAACCCTTTCAAACAGAGCTTCATTTTCCCAAATTACAACATGTTTTAGAGTGTTTGTATTCTACAACAGCTCCATATCATATGTTTATCCAAATACTTTCAAAACGTTTTTTTTAATGCTGTGCTAAAGGACAAAAAAATAAAATAAAAATAACGCTGCTTTATTAGGCATGAAGGCCCAATTAATGTCCAGCTATACAAGTTCATATTTAAATCATATCTCTCCAGTTCATTCCAGCTTCATTCAACTGTTTAGCCAGGCTCAAGTTTCAATATCCAAAATGGCTGCAAAAATATTTAAAACCACATCAAAGAAGAATTTAAAGATCTTGTTATTCATTGAAGATTGATGAACATCTTAAACAATCTTTTTAGGACATTCTACTGCAAGAATGACTGAGATCTCCAATGAACACATATGTTATGGTAAGCACATCCCAATAAAGCTTCTTGACATTTAACACATTTGTCTGAAGATCTGAAATAAACCATCCACGGATTCTCCTGAGCTCATTGAAAGTAAAGCTGTGATCCAGTGCTTCTCGTACAGCAGATCGATTACAGTTAAAGAGTTCATTATCCAAGACAAATCCATACACGTCCGTGCCACGTCATCAGCCATTCCTCTCATCCGCTTTTTGCTCTGCCTTTTAATTGGCCTTGAGTCATAAGTCATCTCAGCTGCACTTGTTCTTTTAGCCACTCTGTCATTCCAGTCTAATGACACAAAGGCTAATTTTACACCCACCAGTCGTTCCATTTAATTACCGACTGTCCAGACTCCTCTACCTCAATCAATAACAACTGTACCAAGATAGGGAGAAGCTTTGGGAAAAATGTCCATGGGGCACATGATTTAGGAGGAGAATGACAGCCCTTCCTGTCATTGCATAAGCTGGTTAAACAGGAAAAGATAGCAGGTAGCTAATTGGTCATCACAGTTTGTGCTTTAGTATACTCTATTTGGCATACATGTTGTCAAAACTCACAGTATGCCAATTATTCCCTGTATGACATTGATACTATTTGACAAAGTAGAATTACCGTAACTTATTTAAAGTCTGCCCAAGGAGTGATTTTATTTTACCTATTATATAAGCAATTAAACTTTCATCCAGATTATTGTGAATCAAAAGAGTCAACCATTTGCTATTTCACTTTTGTTTTCTATTGAAACGGTCACCTTTTTCAGAACTACATTTTACACACCATTGTTTTGGAGAGGAATTTTCCTGTCCCCAACCCAAAACACTGACTATCCATTTTAAAAGGCAATATAAAGTTGCAGTAGCCATGTGTGTTTGTAGTAAGTCTTAACCTTGAATGAAAAAAATAAAAGCTAGCCCTTTATTATGCTGATCTTATTTCATCCAGATTTCTGATAAACCTTTGCAGTAACGCGAGAGCATTGATGCAGAAAAACTGAGCCTAAGAGTGGAGCTTCTGGCCCTCACGTACAGTATGTTTATAACATGAATCACGACTACAAGAAAGAACAGGATTCAAGATTCAAGTGACTGAAATTAGCTTATTCTGTAGGGGTGCTAGAATCAGTTTTAAAGACAGGAGGCGGAGCTCTGTCATTAAGGGGAAGCCTGAAGTAGAACCGCTGCTCCTCTGCATAAAAATGAGTCCACTGAGAAATTAAGTAAGTACAACTTTATTCATACAGCACCTCTCAAGATAAAGATCAGAAAATGCTTTACAACAGAAGATAAAAAACACACAATTAAACAAAAGTAGATTTTAAAAAAAAGTTTTTTATCTGCCTTTTAAAAAAAAACACTGATTCTGCTGATTTCTAGAGTCTGAGGAAGGGAGTTCCAGAGTCTTGTAGCCACAGAAGAGAAAGCTCTGTCTTTTTTAGTTTTTTTATTTTGTACAAAAGGCAATCAGCCCTAATTGGGGGAGGTTGGGGGTGGGGGTAGCGATGTGAAGTTCAGAGATGTACACTGGTGTCTGTCCATGCAGAGCTCTCCGAGTCAAAACTAAGATCTTGAAATGCACTCTATAAGAAACTGGGAGCCAGTGAAGCTGCATAAGCAGTGGAGTCACATGACAGAACTTTGAAGATCCTGTCAGGAGCCCAGCTGCAGCATTTTGTACAGACTGCAATGGGTCTTAGGAGGTTTTGGTAAGACATGTGTAAAGTCCATTGCACATGATGAAACAAAAGCATGAATCCAAAATTGTCCTTCTCAGGACGAGAGACAAGTTGGTTTGGGCATCGGTTCAGGTGCCTTCTGAAAGACTCCCTTAGGCGATTTTCTTGCCGTGTCCCACTTTGAAGACTCTGAAGGGTGGAGCAAAGTGGATAAATCGATGAGTCCTTCTTGGGCCAAATCCCATAAATGCATTGCACCACCAGCAGCACTAAATGAATAGGTGAGTGTAGAAACTGTTTGTACAGATTGAACGTAGACCTCAAAACCTCATCTATTTATTTACTTCATCAAAAATGAGCATACTTTGAAAAGTGCTCCACATTTTTCAGAGCAGCAGAGCTCCGCTGACAGGCGGTGGTGGCTGCAGGCTCAGCGGGCGGGTGGAGTTTGTTTTCCCCACTAACCGTAGCCTGATCTCAACAAGTCAATCTGTCATTTTCCACTACCCTTTATCATTTTCCACTACCCTTTATTTGTTTATACTGGCTAAAAAATTAGATATAAAGCATTTTAGTATATGTGGTAGATAACTGCAAGTACCAGAATATAAAATATATTTTTATCTGGAAATTCATGACATTTTAAGTTAATTAAACCTTAAACAAACAGCTGTTCCACTCTTCCTTGTACATAAAAAGTACTCATATCCATGTTGGTTTTTTATACAAACCTAATATATTGAAGTCTTTATTGTTTTTAAATTTTTCATTGTTTTAGGCAGCCAGCTCTGCAGTATACAAGAGACCACATTTCCAGGTTTGGATGCAGTTTCCCAAAAACTCCCAGTGGACCGCTTCCCCTGCATGTCCTGACATCGTACACCCCACTGTCTCCTTACTTTTCACAATATTAAATTATAATAATGATGCTTATTCTTATGATTACACCATGAATCAGTTCCCTGTACTTGTTGGCTGACATTTTGTCTGTTTTATTTAAATATTATTTTTTAATACAACATTTTGTTGCTCCCATAAACATCTGATGAGTTTAGGTGATGAGGATTATGAAAAATAAGTGTGTTAATCATTGTTTATTAGTTATTGTAAATTAATCATGCAGTTGTAAAGTAACAGTTCTGGAAAGATGCAGGTTGGTAAAATTAAATGTGAAACAGTTCTTTCAACCTATCCTGTTTATGGATCTAGTGCAAACTTTAGAAATAATGAAAGTAATTAATCAGCTGTATAACTCTAAAGCTCATCATCATCTAATATTAGTCAGTTGTGACAAAAAGCAAAAAGAAAATAGTCTTTGGGAGGATTAAAAATTAAAACTTTAGCTAATTCAAAAAAAAGGTTTCAACTTAATAAAACTTATTTATATTTAATATTGGCTAACAATTTCCCCATATTTCACTCTCTATCATAAATGTGAAAATTGTCATATTCCCAAGTAAAGCAGGACCATTTATTGACACCAGGATAGATCTTAGCTGAACGGTGACACCATCACGTACAATCTGTTCCATTTGCAGAGCTTGGAGCAAATACTATGTCCTTGTGTTTTTGGCAAGAACGTACTTGCAAAGCAAACAACAACGTACTTATGTACTTGGGTATTGAGAAACACCTCACTCTGTTGTTTATGTGGGTAGGTGAAGACCAATTGAAATGTGTCTTTGCCAACCCTTTAAAGGAACCCACCTCTACCTCCATCCCCATAAGAGACAAAGAACATAGAGAATGTAATCTCTAGAAGGTGTTTTGTTTATAAACCTAGCTCTCCCAAAAATGAAATAAAATCTGAAAAAATAGCAAGATTGTATGTTCAGCTGTTGCAGCCACATTGTAGATGATTCTAAAACCTTTGTTTTGATAGAAATGTTTTCAAAGTTTGATTTTTTAAACTTGTTCTTTTCTTGTATTAGAACAAATTTCTCTCCACATCAACAAAAATTTTAATTTCATTTTGAATTAAAATGTTATTTGTATAGCGCCAATTCATGATACATGTCATTCCAACACTGCAAAAAGAGAACTAGAAATAAGTAAAAATTTCTTGAAATGAATGTATTTGTCCTTGATTTGAGCAGGTAAATAAGATTATTTGCCAATGGAATTAGTATTTTTACCCCTAAAATAAGATAATTAGATATACACCACTTGAAATAACATAATGGAGATGAGTTGTTCCTATTTTAAGTTCAAAAATCTTATTACATTGGCAAATAATCTTTTTTACCTGCTCAAATTAAGGAAAAATTCTCTCATTTCAAGAAATTATTTCTTATTTAGAGTTCTATTTTTGCAGTGAAGGCACTTTCCAAAGTCAAATTCAATCAGGTTATACAGATTGGATCAGATTATACAGATTGGTCAAAAAGTTTCCTATCTAAGGAAACCCAGCAGGTTGTACTGAGTCTTGACAAGCAGCATTCACTCCTCTTGAAAGAGCGTAGAGCCACAGTGGACAGTCGTCTGCATTGTCCATGGCTTTGCAGCAATCCCTCATACTGAGCAAGCAGGAAGCGACAGTGGAGAGGAAAACTCCCCTTGCCTGACATTTAATATAGTTTTTCCCTATTTACTGCCTCCATAGGCTCCATTAGTCAGTTCATGAGAGAGTTATTTGGGTCAAATTATCTAGCCGTGCACGTGGGAGTGACGCACTGAACTCTCTTTTTCACTTGGCTACTTTGTTGAGGCTAGTTTGTTGGCGCATTAGCGAGAGAACATGGGCTAACTTCAATCTTTATAGCTTTCCTAACTCAGAAGACATTATGCCTCTAAACAAAAAACCTGTGCAGTTGCGGTGGCAAATACTTTTTTTCTCCTCCCAACACTGGTGTCATTTCAATTTGTCGAAAGAGGAGGCAAGCTCTTGCAAAAACTCTGGAACTTGTTCTATGCTCCTTTGAGCAAAGAATATGATGAGAAATCAAAATCAGTAAGATGTAGAAACAGAACATGGAAATTCAGAATATGTTATTAGGGATGCGATGATATGAAATATTTGGACAATGTCAATGTCCAATATTAGTATTGCTGCTATGGACGGTAACCAATAATTACAGGTGTTTTATTATCTTTATTTTGACACAATGAAAAAATGACCACACCATGGGCATTGCTTCTCTGCTTCGGTTAAAAACCCCACAATCCTGTGCTACATCACTGTCACTGTCCTCTCTACCTTCCTCCTGCCGAAACACATACACAAACAGCAAAACGATTTAAAAATAAACACTGGTTGTTATTGTGGGTACCGTTTCACTTATGGGACAAACACCAATATGTTAAAAACATGTCTTGTTGCTTCATGAGAGTTGACTTGCAAAATATGAATCTCCCAGTTTAGGCAAGTTTGTATAGAAACAGGTTGTGTATTTGAACCTGCGTGATGTAACCAATCAACTGATAATCAATTGTTTGAAGAACCCAAGGTACTTCAGACCTATTGGAAATGACAGGTTGGGTAAAAGAAGAAACTGATGGTGGAACTCAGTGGCTGTGACATTGCTAATGGAAAGTGAGAGGTAATTAGGGAGAAAAGACTGGTGCGTAAATCTCCATTCGGAGAACAGAGTGAGGAGCCGGCCTTCCCCACTGCCTCATTTATCATCATCTGCTTAGCAGGTGGTTTAGAGTCAGGACAAACAGAACAATCCCCCTCAATATTTTTTCTCCTTTTGGTCTCGTACATTCTTATCTTCTGTACTTCCCATTTGTTGCTACTTACCCAGTGTTCAAGAGTGTTTGTCCATCTCTCTTTCATTCTCAACGTTTAATCAACTTCTGTGTCCCATGTGGATTTTCTTTCATCTCTTCATCATGCTTTCTGTCTTAGTCTTTACCATCTGTCAAAGCCTTCCTTCAGCTTTTACTATAATTTTCCACTCAGTAGTTCTGGTGCTATTTACTTCTCTTCTTTTCACTTTCACATCAGCCGTTTGTGTTCCATCTTACCGCTACCATTTTGTCCTGTTCCATCTATTTATTCAATGTGCTTTGCCTTCATTGCTTTGGTGGTTTCCACTCTTCATTTCTGTTTGCAATTTCTGTCCTCTGTTTTCTATCTTTCCCTCCACCACCTCACTTTGACCCTGGATGTTTTTCATTTTTGCTCTTTCTACTCCAATTTGTCTTTTCATTCCTCACTGATGTTGTTCTGTACTGGCTGGATTGAAATTCTTGTCTACCCAGTTCCATTTTTTTTTGTTATTCCATTCTCCTGTATTTTTTACAAATTACATATAACTTAATTCATGACTTACTTTAGCAAGACCTATTTTATATTGGTTAATTAGTATCATGGGTAATACAGATGATATTACAAACATAAATACATTCAGGATGAGATCTTATAATTACTAGTTTATTCAGAGGTAGGCGACTTTAGAGGTGACTCTTTAAGTGGCGTAGTCACGTACTATAACAAACCTCCCCCACAAAAAAAAACATATAGTCCTCTTAAAATAAAACGATATACGCCAAGTGTTTGGCCTGATAGTGTTAACTTAGGCCTTTTTGAGCCTGAAAAGAATTTTGCAATGAGCGTGATCAACATACGTAAACATTGTTGTGCCATCTGCTGGCAGTACCGCAGGGAATTTAGAAACCAAGATGGCGACAATTGACGCAGCTACTGTAAGAGCCAGTAGACCGTCCTGCAATGTCTTGTAGTAAAGTGACAGCTCAGCGTGGTCAAAGACCCGGTCAACAATATTTTGCGCTTTTTCACACTTGATCTTGGGCTTTTCCTCTCTATTTTTTGCACCTCTGCTGGGCGTTGGTGGCTCGCTTGGCTCGATTCATTGCATGCGCATTATTATACTTCCAGTCTCGTGGATTTGTTATGATAAACTCTTTGTTCACTGACAAACAGAGAAAAACTAAATATAAAACACAGAAATAAAATATAATAAACCAACAGGTTGCAATAATTTAATCGGTAAACCATTGCATGCAACCAGTGAGCTACTGACATAGAAAATCACAAAGTCATAGTATTATTTTTTTAAAACTTGCATACTAACTTGGTGTCTTATTTTAGTTGCATAATTGTTTTTCTCAAAACAACCAATCTTTGGATATTTAATGATTGTGCATCAACAGAGATCATCACCTACTATTTGGTTAGTATATAACCAAATAGTAGGCTCTTTTCTTCATCACATGAAACACAGTTGTGTCTCTGGCAGGTCTGAAAACTGTTAATCTTGAACATATTACTCGGGTGCCGTTGATGTAATTTCTTCATTTTACTAGACCAATGGTTAACTTCAAGCATTTTTATTATTTTTAATAACAAGTGATTCTTAAACGTTTTAATTATGAGAAAGAAAAAGCCTTTTGAATTAATCCAAACTCTCAAAAATGCTATAGGGGTGAATACTTTTGCAGGCCACTGTATCTTAGGTTAATAATTTTTCTTTCCTAGACAGAGTCGGTAATTGAGCTACCGCTGCCATTAAATCCATGAGCTCAGATTTTTCTCTTGGAACAGTGTTTTGAGATTTGTGTCTGTTCGTTTTTCTTATCAATTCCTCAAAACTTCTGTTAACCTTAGCAGATGACTGCTCACACTAAATGTAGTTTGTTATTTTTGTTTGAAGGGAACTATTTCTTCCCACTGTCACCCAAAAGCTTTCTCTGTATGAAGCCTTGCTGGATATTTAAATACTCAAATTAATTCTGTGTCCCTTGTCACCTCTTGCTTGCTCCGGGGAGGGATTGCTGCAAAGTCAGTGATTTAATACAATTCAGTGTCTTTACATTATAAACTTTTGAACAATTAGCTTAATAAACTGAATAGGACTGTCTTTTTGTCATGTTTTGTAAGTTTCAAATGGGACCAAAATGCAGACAAGAACTAGGCATCAGCATTGGGAGGTTTATTTTGTAAGATAACAGAAAATGATAGTGATAATAATAATAGAAACTACGGATGGGCACAAGGTGATGCAAGAGCACAGGCAGCAAGATGGAAGGAACCAACAAAACCAGGGAGCTTATGTTTTGAGGTAAGGGTGGAGAATGACCAGGGGCCTCATTTATAAAGCTTGTGTACAGACAAAATTGACCCTGAAACTTGGATACATCATTTTCCAGAAAAAAAAAAAAAAAAAAGAACTTGATGAGAAAATGTGCTGTCCTCATGGCAACTTTGACCCATACATACGTTGATTTTGGAGACAGGGGAAATTGTCAATGTCAAAGTGGTGGATTGGAGCCACACTGCATGATGATTCCTTTTTGACATTCAATATCACTCCATATCAGACATTCAGTATCACTTTATATCAGACTTTAGTGGACAAATAGCCTCATAAAGGCCAATTTACTCTCTAGAGAGGTCACAGACAAGGTTGTGGAGAGGATCAAAGCAGGGTTAGGTGGTTATAAAACAGTGTCCAAAACTTTGGAATCCTCAAAAAGCACTGTTCAACTGAACATACGTCAGCTCTTCTGCAAACATTCTAGCTATTCCTAAGCTGGCAGGCTAGGCAAGGAGAGCAATGGCCAAGACACACATGGTAACTCTGGAGTAGCTGCAGAGATCCATTGCTTAGGGGAAATAATTGGTCAGCAGGAAAACTATTGGTTATGCAATAAATCTGGCATCCATGGAAGAGAAGGAGCATGTGTTTACATCACCTTGAACAGACCATCCCTACTGTGAAACATGGTGGTAGCAGCATCATGCTGTAGAGGTGCTTTTTTTTTCAGCAAGCACAGGAAATGCGGATTATAACTGTTCTTTCACTTCACAATTATGCATTACTTAATGCTGGTTTGTCACATCTTATTTGCATGATGTTTGCACTTCTTTTTTGCTATGTTTAAACATTCTTGGTTACCAATGGCCATGTTTGCTGGTATGTGAGACCCTTGAGCAGGCAGCAACTACATACAACTGAGAAATGTTTAAACGGTTAATTGACAACAGTGAAATCATGAATCTTTCTACCAGGTTCAGGGGAGCAGCGCAGATTGTCACTGAGGAGGAGAGGTAAGTAGTTAAAGTATTGCTGAGCGGTGTGGCTTGGTAATTATCCTTATTATATGTTTTCAGGGAGAAGATGGAGACGACGGCTGAGCATTGGAAGGTGGACAGGCAGGTGAGTGATGGTGGCGGGGAGAACGTGAGTCCAACTAGTGGATCCGAAAAAGTAACCAGATTATCAGTGAGATTAGCAGAAGGGATCTTGAGATGAGTAATTTTGTGAACTCTGGGGATGAGGAGGCAGAGGACTAGAACAGCCATTGGGTTGGTTTCTGAGTTTTGGAAGGAGGACAGTGAGAGGTGAGGAGCATGACAGTGTGTCTTAACTAGAAATAGAAAAGAAAATCTAAGGCAAGTTTATTTATGTAGCATTACTGATACACAGGGTAATCCGAAGGGCTTTGAAGGAAATCAAAGGATAGCAAGAGTAAAATTACCAAGCATAAACAAAAAAGCATTCAAACATTTTAAAGTTATCAAACTGCAATTTAATCAACAAAATGCTTTTTTATTGAAGGACATGCCTTGAATTTAAGATCTATACCATCTATTATAAGAAATGGTAAGTTTAAACAAGAAATAAAGGATTCTCCAGTTTGCAATTGAAATAAGAAAAGAAGTAATGTGATATCTGACCGCTAAAGTTTGGAAACTCAAACTTGATCATATTTTTATCCGTGGATACATGTTTGCTTTCAATTTTTGTCTTTATAATTTTTTTTGTCTTCATCATTCAAAGACTGTATAAGCATAAGATTAGCCTATCTTTCAAACATCATTAATTTTTAAATAAACACCTTTTTCATCCACATATGTAATTAACTAATCACTTCTTTTGTTGTACAACAGTGTGTCAAGAAGTTGGCATGGATAGATACAGAAACGAGGCAAATAACAAGAATAGCCTTCAATGGGTGACAGAGAAATATGAAGTCAGAAAAAAAAAGCAGAAGGAAACAAGAGAAGTACAAGGTTTGGGCAGAACTCCAGGGTTTGATGTGTAAACAGAACTAATTTGTGACAGAAAGTAATTTGTTTGCCTCCTGATTGGTGGCAGTTGCTTTCAAAACAGTTATATCCAAATCTCCTAATGCATCACAAAGTTCATCTCTTCCCCGTGTCCATTTTTCAATTATGCAACAACAAATTAGTCAATAATCCTATTAAAAATGTATTGATTCTTACTTTTTTCTCAAATTTGAAAAAGTGATTGTGCTATGATGACAGTAAATTATACTTACAAATATGCAGCAAATAAGAAAATTGTGTAACTTATATTCACAGCAGAGCCTAAAGGAGTATTTAAAAAATTTTTACAAAAATTTATATCCTGGTAAAAATACATGTGAAAATTAATTGTAGTGAATCAAATAAACTGTTTCATTTACGTTGAATTTTTTTTTTTTTTTTTTTTTTTTTTTTGCACCTACATACTTTTAAGTCTCCCATGTGGTTTAGTTTAATGTCACCCACACATACGGAGGGTTTCTCTTCAGCAAATTAGCTTCAGTCCCATTGTTGGCTAAAGCTGTCCCTCAAGGTTTTCCCTACCGTACCACAGTTAAGAACTGTACTCAGCATTGATTAAAGCCCCACTATAGGTGAAAGCATTTGACAGGTCACCGTGACGGCTGTCTCCTCATACACATAAGAGCTGCATGAGGAGTTAAAAATACTTAGATGGTTAAACCTCTCAGTTGACATTTCATACTGTGCACCTTTCAGACTGAGATACTGGAAAAGTGAATGGCCCTGTAATAACTGTCCACTAGACCACTAAAGCCAAAAGATAACTGAGCAGTCATAAACATTCTGAATAGAAACAACAACATACTACTTAACAACATAGAACTGATTGATGCCCTATGCAGTGAATGTCTTTTTCTTTGTTACATAGCATACTTGTGACGATGGTCTTAACATGCATGCATGTGTTTCAGGTTTCCTGAAAGTGTTTCACAGATTTTCTTCATGTTTTCTTATTTTGATACCTGTTGGGTAATGGTACACATGGATTTGGCTCATTGCATGTAGAAAAATAACCAACGCTTGCCAGAGCAGCCAGTTCTCGCTGTGGCATGTGTAAAGTGAAAGAAATCCCATTAACAAATCCTAATATGCACTGAATTCTGTTTTGACAATGGTATGGCAATTGCACCTCAGGTTACATACAGTTAATTCAAGTTGAATAATTAGTATGAAATGTTTTTTGATAGGGTGTTTGTAATGACATCACAGAAAGTACTCAGAAGCCAACCTGAGAAACAAATAAATGTAATCATGGAAACACATGCAGGAATACTAGAGAAAACAAATATACCCTCTATTAATGGAGGGTAGGGCAGAAAATGTCACCTGTAATCAATGGACTAGACACATATACCAGATGCCAAATACAAAATGTAGAAATTATTGGACTACATACATTTCATTTATAGATATGGAGAATTAGTTGATGTTGTCATTCAGGCACAGAACCATTCTGTTTGAGTAAGAAATGTGGGAGTGGTTGACACAATGCACAACATGGCTTTTTACTTTTTATACAGGAAATGTAGGAATTGTTCTGCTTTAATCACCTGTTTTGGAGAACTTTGAGCAGAAACTTTTCCTTTGAAAACATACAACTCTTCTGTAAGCTGTACTGCAGTTATTTAAAATCAACATGGACACAGATTTTCATTCTACAAATGTATCTGAATGAACTAAGACAAGTAAGCTCACATCTGTGAAGTTGTCCAAGCCCTGGCCAAGTGATGTACAGGAAAAACAACAAACCGCTCTATTCAGGAAATGTAACAGTAACAGAAAAAAAAAAAACGAGTGGAAATGGACATAATGTTACCACACCATGTCCATTTCCACATCATGTTAAGCCTCTCTTCCTGTTTGATGACAACAAGAGATTTTACTCATCACAGTTTGGTATTTTGTGCAGTAAATTATAAAACTGGCACAGTTTACAGCAGCTTAGAAACTAAAACCTGAGTTAAAAAATCATCAATTTGCTCTGAAGACTAACCTGTTGGGGTTGGCTTTCAGCCCCATATAAACATGTTAATTTGTTTCAATGTTATTGTTTTTCTGATGTCCTTGTACTGTATTGTAATTCATACTTCTACTTTTTATTTTAAGCATTTTATTGTTTTACATCAGTAATCTGTTCTTCACAGAACTTCATGGGTTATCATTAATGAATTAACTTTTATGTTGCGGTAGAGATAATAAAGTGGATGTCACCATACCACCCAAAGTAGATGCTTGGGACAAAAAAAACTACAAAGGAATGGTGGTTCAGGTCTTTAGTTCAAAACCTAGAGCTTCTTTTCAGTTGTCCACTGTGAAACCGCAGCATTCTCATTACTTCCTAGATTCCCTCCGAGCTACCGTACTCATCTGTATTACTCACACTCATCAGAGGAGGCGCTGACTCTACTTAGCTGGGTAACCCGCTGGCATCGACTGCCCCCTCATCAATCCTACTGGAAAAGCTTCTGACTTTGTAAAGAGCCTTGAGATGACATGTATTGTGAATTGGCGCAATATAAATAAACACTGGATATCCCTGATCTTCTTTTCTCTCTATCAATAAACTAATAAACCATTAATGTTTTTGTTTTATTTGCTAAATGACCTAAAATAATTTAGACACAGAGATCCTCATATTCAAGGGATAACCTAGTGTTGTGTAAAATTGTCAGCTTATTAAAGGTCTTTAGTCACGTAGTATAGATTACAAATTTCTGCGCACTGTTGGCTTATTGTATTTTATTTCTGTGTTTTACACTTTTTGTGTAAAACACAGAAATACCTAACCCTGAAGATCAGGTTGGTCTTCGACCACGCTGAGCCGTCACTGTAGAACGGTCTATTGGCTCTTTAAGTACCTGGGACAATTGTCGCTATCTTGTTAGTTCCATCTTGATAGTTACACGATACTGCTGGCAGATGGCACAACAATGTTTATGTCTGCTGATTGTGCCCGGTGGAAAGTTTTTTTTCCCCAAGCTCAAAACATACTATGTCAATCAGGACGAACGACCGCTTGACATATATTGTTTAATTTGAAGATGAATATAGATTTTTTGTGTTCTCGTTTTATGAACACAATATGTGACTAGGCCCCTTTGAACAATTGACGGTAAGGGTGAGCTTTAGGCAATCCAGCTTGTCACAAAGACCCTTTTTGATATCATTGCTTTCAATAAATCTATGAAGGGCATTAAGCATATTCCATTTTTCATCAGACCAAGTAAATTGCTTTGTAGCTCCAGCAAGGTGGTTCAGCAGCCTGTAGCTGAAAACCTAACCCTGATGGATCAACTGAATGATGATGTATCGCTCAGGTCCTCTGTCAGGGTTGCTGGATGTTTCTTCCAACATTTTTTTCCTCAGATATGACTTTCAGATATTGTCTATTCATACTTTATGTGTGTGTATATATATATATATATATATATATATATATATATATATATATATATATATATATATAGAGAGAGAGAGAGAGAGAGAGAGAGAGAGAGAGAGAGAGATAGATAGATAGATAGATAGATGGCACATTATACTGTTTTGATCAGATATAACAATTGGACAGACAGCAAGTTAAGAATGTAATAAAAAAATCTGTTGCTTTCATAGATCTTCACATAGCCTAAAGAACTCCCAATTCAGACTATTTTTAAAGAGTACAACAAAGTCTGTTTTTGGATCAAACCTTCAGGAAACAAGATTTTTTTTATTTGTGTAGGCTCCTTTGGTACATCTTAAATCTAAAATCTGCAGTGTGGTATACAATTTTGTGACATGCTAGAAGTAAAAGCTACTGATTAACACTAATTAAATATCTATATGTCACTCCAGAAGCAGGTCTGACAACTAAGAACCATAAATAGTTAATTCATTGCAGTGCTGCATTTCAAATTTGTTCTTATAAGACCTCTCCTGTGCATACTTATCAGCCCTGCTGTAATACCCTAATAGCCGCAGTAAATTTGTTCATATCGGATGGCAGATTTCATGTGGAAAATGACTGTCTTAATCTATATTTCATCAAGAGGGCTGAAGATATTAATTGTAGATATTCTTATTAAGCTTCCAACCTCATCAGGATTCCTGATGTGAAACTTGGGTTGAAAACTTCCACAAAAGTCTTCTCTGTAATTCATTTCACCGCATTCTGCTTTTTCTGTTTTTTGGCTTGGAAAGTACGATAACTATTTTTAGCTGGTTTGGAGTGTTTTCAGTCCTCTTTTTTTATTAGCATTCAATAGGCGATACAAATAAACCTGTTAGATTGTAGGATGCTTATAAAACACACATGTATTTGATATTTGGAGCAAGTACAGATGGCTCTCAGATCAAAGCCTTAAGGCACTGGAGTTTTTGAAATTCAATAATATAAATCTGTTTGGCTGAAACCCATTCGGTGCGGAGGGTCTCTGCATTCTTCAGCTGTTATACAGTGCTGCAGGAGTTGGGATTGATCTAATTGATGCATCTTAAATGAAGAATGATCCACAGTTAATTGTAGTTAATAAGTTTAATATCCCAGAATATTTTGTCCTGGCAGCAAAGAAAAGAAACAGCACAGGCATGGAGGGCTTTAAAATATGGTGCCTTACAAAAGTATTTAGATCCTCCTAACTTTTCCAATTTGATCACGTTACAGCTTCAAATTTTAATGTATTTCTACTGGAATTTTAAGTGAAGATTACAAATAAAAATCTGAAAAGTGTGGCATGCATTTCTATGTACCTAAATCAGTTTTTTGCCTGAAATCTTTTAAGATATGTCTGTATCAGCTTTACCCATCTATAGATTGAAAATTTCTGTCCATTCCTGTTTGCAAAATGGTTAAACCTCAGTCAGATTGGACAAAGACCATCTCTGAACATAACTTCTCAGCCTGTCTTGATGCATCTCAATAATCCAGGTAGAAAAACAAAAAAGAAAGAAGTTGGATAGATCGGACGGGTTCTTCTTGGTTGAAATGACTGATCTCTTCTCGGAGAGACTTGACCAATCTGAAGAGTTAAAGGTAAACTAAGCAGTACCTTTGTATAGTGTATCGACCAGGTTAAGTGTGACAATAAAAACTGTTTTTTCCACATATGCAGGTCAGTGGTCACTCTTTTAGGGAGAAACACTGATTTGAGAGGGGAGTAAAGACCCAGTTCCACTTGTGAGTGTCTCAAGAGCAGTTTTTTCAATGCCAGCCTGGGTTTCTCTACTCAAGAACAGGGTCAAGCAGATCGGACTGGAGAGGAGTTTTGAGTGAAACCACTGCTTTTCAGTGATTGGCCAAGGGACGAGGAGAAAAGAGCATATTTTTTCTCCAAGGAAGTCCATGAAAACTGAAGAGCGACAACATCAATATTAAGGACCACTATGAACGGAGGGTTAATGTCTCGTTTTTGTTTTTAAATTTCTTTTAGCCTCTAAGACAGGAGTGTCAAACTCATTTCTATATGGGGCCACTTTGGCGTCATGAAGTCATTAAAAGGGCAAGTTGCACGTGCATAGACGATACTTTTCATTTCATAATTTCCTTCCAGTTTACATAGAAGTATAAAAAATACACAGTAACATAAAAGTAGCACCCTTAGGCTCAGTTTATACAGTTTATCTGCAAAAAATGTTGATACTGGGGTGAGTTACACTTTAAATTCATCATTCTGCATCACTTTTTCTCCTTTTGGACATTTCTCGGTTGTTTTAATGTGTTGTGGGAAAACTGACATCTAGTAGCAGGATGCTCTTACTACACAGTAAAAAAACAAAAAACATTCACTACAGGAGGCACAGTTTTAGCCACTTTATACACTTTAAAAGGATATATGCGTCTACTTTATGACACGATATGTCTTCTTTTTGGCTCCTGAGGGCCGGATAGTTTACCTCGACGGGCCGGATTCGGCCCGCGGGCCTTGAGTTTGACACCTGTGCTCTAAGAGGATTTCTTTTCCTCTTTTGAACTCAATTCATCTTCCAGTTAGCTATGACCAGCTTCCCTGTCGGCACTGAGAAAAGCATTCCCACAGCATCACCATGATTCACTGTGGTGGGGGGGCATAGGTTTTCCCCCAAACCAAGCATTTTTCACCTTTTCCTCTGCGTCTCTAATTAATCATCTAATTTCCCTGCCTGGTACGTTAGGTGGACAGCCCTGTTTGCAGTTGTACCACATTCTTTCTATTTTTGTATGCTGGAGTGAAAAGTGCTCCGTCTTCTACTCAAAGCTTGAGATATTTGTATTACCCTGTTTTTTGTTATCCCTGGTGTGTTCCTTTGTCCACATGGTGCTGTTTGTTCCCTAACTGCTGTATTTATACGTAATTTAAATTAGGCACAGTGGCCTGTTTCATTCTTGGGTGACTCCCGAGAATGAAACACTCCTGAGAACAATTGGCTGCACGGCTTTTTGTCTGGTGCAGTCAGAGTAAAAGGGTCTGAATGGAAATGTATTCCACACACGTTAGATTTTTATTGTTAACATGATAATATGTCAAAAAGCTCAAACTTTGCAAATTACTTTGTAAGGTAATGTGGTCCAATTTCTTAAAGTCAAATTGCTATAAAAAGCAAATAACAGTATAGATCTAAAGAAAAATGGCCCCAAAGGAATCCAAGTCTTAATGACTATGGGGCAACGTTTCTGTAATGTTCATATTTGGTGCATACCCAGTTTTCACTTGTTCCCATTTTCTTTACTTTTTCTCCTCTCCTGTCAGCCCCTGCCTGGTCTTATCTACAGTCACACCTCTGCTCCATCTTGAACACTTATCCCCAATGCCAGTGTTCGTCATGCATCTGTAAACCTAAGAGGGATAGGGCATTACACGGTGAGCTTGTCACGCTTACGCAAGATCTTGCAGCTGGCTGATTTCTGCGGACAACAATCTTTATTCTAAAGAGTTTGCTCTCCAGCCTGGACAAGCCATTTGATCTTATCCCTCACACATGTTTATCTATGTTTGCCTGTGATGCTCTGTGCCACCTATCAGTTTTCTGATGAGACTTAGGATGGGGTGGCTGGATGATGTCTTCAGTGCTTTGCAAGATGGACTGGAAATGTGTCAAGGATTTAAAACACAATTCTGTTTCTTGGGAAACCAAATAAAGCCGGCTTTATTTCCTGTTAGATGTGCTTAATATGTCTCCTTATTCTTTTGTTTTAATTAATTTGTTCATTTAAAAAAATATATAAATGTGGTTAACCTTATCAGTATTATAATGGTGCTTTTCTTCATTTCAAAAACAGTTCAGTTATCCAAAGATAAATAAATTAAAGTAAGATTAAAGTAGAAAGAATTTATATTTCAAACTCCCACAATATGAAAACAATCCAGCTCACACAGCAGTGAAAACAATAGACTTTTTTTCAGCATTAGTATCAATGCTTTATCTGATGTCCCTCAGAGTAAGAAAATGCATATATATCATGGTGGTGAATACTGCATATTCTTGTTATCTCACACACATTTACAAAGATAGGGAAGTGAAAACACCCAAAGGAAACAGAGGATAGAGGAAAATGAAAGTGGAAAAGTTAAAGAAAGCTATATATCAATGGTTTGGAGTTAGCTGTTCTAGTGTTCAATAAATGGACCTGGAGAGCTACAACTGCGTATATCACTTCAAATTATTTTTTACTAATGTGTCTTTTCTCCCTTCTCTGCGTGTGTGTGTTTCAAGTTTATTTCAAGAGGTTACAAAATGCATTCGTACAAGCAATTAGGTGAAAAGAAATCCTTCTTCAAGGGCACCTTGATTTACTGAGCACAGAAATGGCTCTCAGTCCATTTCTGTGCGATTATGCTATTTCGATTGAAAATTCCTTTTTTGCAAGCCTCTGGATTAGCATCCTTTTAGATGCATCTACTTCCTACATGTGCTTACGTGTTTTGAAATTAACTGTACACCTTTTCCCATGTAGTTTACTTTTCACATGCCCTTACAGTGAGTATCTTTACTGAAGTTCAAATTTTAACATAGAAAACATACTTCTTTTAATCAACATCTTTTTAAGTAGGAATCTAACTTGCATTTTCTCCCACATAAACATGTTTCATAATTTTCTCATGCCTTTGTTTGTTAAAATGCCTGACCTTGTCTGAATGAGTGTGTAACAAGATCACGACAATAAAGAAGGGAGAGGGCCTTCAGTCTTTCCAGAAGGCTGGCGCTTGGCAAGCTGTTAAGGGGAAAAAAAGCATAGGTTGATTTATTTAAAAGTCTCCAAGATGTTTAAAAAAATCCAATAAAGTTTAACTACAGCATTTAGTGCTATGAAACGAACGTGGCTTCATTCTCTGTCTTTAACAAGCTATAAAAGTGGATGATAGCAGAAGGATAGAACAAAATGCAGGTTGCATCATAGTTACGTAAATTGGTAACTGCCGTACACTGATGAATGCTTTGAATGAGTTTTTGGCAGGTCATCCTGACACAGGCAGGAGTGCTGCTGGGCGGGGTTCAATACACTTCCAGAATGTCTCAGTGGGAAGACAAAGCATGTTAAATCTTCATCTATTCCCTTTTTAATCAAACAGTTTAATTCTAAAATTTGAAAATCTCACTATAAATAAAGTCATTCACCACATAAAAATATGCCTGAAGAGTAACTGTAACTCTAAAAAAAATTGTAACTCCACTTCAAACTTGTAATTGCAATACTAGAGCAAAGCTCAGAAGTGACTTTGAAAAGCTGTCTGTGTCAAGCAAGACATGTCAGTTAACACTGCAACAAAGGCAAAGGAAGTAAATGAGTTTTCATCAACGGTTTTGTTTCTTCTTCTGTTTTTTTGTCTCTAAAGGTAATAGACCTGTCATTGTTCTAATAATGATGAATCTTTCCTGTCTGCATTGAAAAGGATAGGCGATGGAAGTGAAATATCAATGTACCAGGTTTGCCTGTTGTCTGATAGGGATTTAAAACTAAGTGTGTAACTGCAAAAAGTCCAGCCTTTGTATGGTTATAAAAAGGTAATCAAACTGTCACGGATCTTTATCAAATATCAGCCTTTCATTAGTAACCCATCGGCTGCACCTTGACTAAAGCTAAATAATGCTTTAAAAGAAACACAATCCAGTTAAATTCACCTTGCTCAACTTCAAACACATTCAGCTCCAACTTGTGATGCTAGGGAATTTTAGAAGAAACAAATCACACCTCCTCCCTTGCCTCCAAGACTCAACACTTAATTAGACCTCTGCCATTATAATACCTTCTGGGTAATGCACTGTATAGTGCAATTATTCCTGCCTGACAACATTGCAGTTCATTTAGGCTTCTTATCAAAGCTAAGAAATTTTTCATCCATGTTAAAGCGGCAGAGGGGAGAAAAAAAAACTCAAAATGAATTTCACAACTGCGTGATATCCACAACCAGCACTCCAAGGCATGGTTTGACTTGACTATGTCAATAAATTCACTTGCTTGCTGCAGTGACTTGTCAGTGGTTGGTTGTTTATGTCTCAAGAAGAAATGAACAATCTTTGAGAGTCAAATTGTGTGTGTGTGTGTGTGTAAGTGTGTGATTTCATCAGTAAAGCAACTGGACTATGCAAGACTACTGCAAAAGTAAATGCAAAGAGTTCCAGACTCTTTCAGTATCCATGTTTTTAAGTGTATTGCAGAAATCATACAGAGAAAAAAAAAAGATTAATTTTAAATAATAACAGAAAATTAAAAAACGTCTCCATGCTTGAATTAGCTGGGCTACGATCGTGTATACAATAGGTACTGACAGAACACGGGGTATAAATTCTGGATTTGATTAGCGTTGAAAATAAATTAAAATAACGTATCACAACCTTTTACGAAAAAAATGTCAGTCTCCTGGCAATTGCTTCAATGTATTCAAATGGAATTTTATGTGATAGACTAACACAGTAGTGCATAAATGGAGTTACATAACAATGATACACGGTTTTGAAAATATTTTACAGATAAAAATCTCAAAATGTGATACGCGTTTTCAGCCATTCTCAGAATAAAATCCAGTGTACAACCAATGGGTGTCAAAATATTAGTAAGAATAATCCACTTTTTAATCTCAGAGTGCCAAAAAGACGATCAAACTTGACTATCTAGAGCAGGGGTTCCCAAAGTGGGGGTCGCGACCTTTCGGGGGGGGGGGGGGGGTTCGGTCCTTAGATGATTTGTTGCTGATGAACAAAAAAGATTTAGTATTTCTTTATTTGTGAAACTGATACCAAACCATAACTTAACAAGATGCTCAACTTTCATAATTGTAATGCTTGAGAAAGGTTTCACTTCTTTTCTACATTACTTTTGTAACTTTATGACTTTATTTTCATAATTCTTCTTCCCCATGAAAAAAGAAATCCCACCTGCCAAAAAGGGGGTCACCAGTCTCCGACGTTGTAATTTTGGGGGTAAAAGTCGTAACAAGGTTTCTCTAGGTGAACCTGCGGAAGGATCACAGCTGTTCTATGAAAGAGAACACTAATGAAGAAACAGCATCATAAAGACCACGAACAGTAGAAATCTCAGGGACAAAGTTGTGGAGAAATTTAATGCAAATTGTAAAATTGTAGTTAAATTGTAAAACAATATCCCAAACCTAGCACTGATCTGACCATTATCTATAAATGGAAAGACAATGACACAGCTGCAAATTTACCAAAACATGGCTGCCCACCTAGACTCACAGAGCAGGCAAATATTATTGGTGAGGAATCTGAGAGGCTCATGGCAACTCTGGAGGAGCTGCAAGATCCAATGTTCAGATGGTAGAATTGGTTTTTCACTTCACAAATCTGATGCACAGGTATGGTTCAGATTAAAGGATAGTATGTTATGAATCTAAGACCAGAAAGTATTGACTCAGGGTTGCTGAATACTAATGCATGCCGCTCCTCTCACATTTTCAGATGTAAAAATCTTTGAAAATCTTGTGTCCTTTTTCCACCATTGTCACAATTATGTGTCAGAGTATGTGGTTTGGATGCTGTGCCAAAGTGCATAAAGGATCTAAGGAGTGGCATGATGAATGAAGGAGCATGGACAAAGAAAGCAGGTGTCATAATCCTTAGGTGTTTGGGTTTTTTGGTTTCTGTAGATGTCTCTATTTCTTTCCTTGCTGGTCATACTTAAATGTGCCACTTTAGTTCTTCTCATTTGTTTTCTCGGGAGTACATTGTACACTGTGCATTTGGGTTTTTCATTTTGGGTTTTTCTGTTGAATTCCTTCCTGTGTTTCCCTGACTTGTCCAGCTCAGGTACCCTGTTGTCCTCAGTTCCCTCTACGTATATTGGACTCAGCTGTTGCTACTCACCTTACTCACACCTGCTTTCCATGCCTTTTCTCCTCACTCTCCTCTGTGTATAAACTGCTTGGAAGTCTCCTTTCATCACTGATTCCTTCCATTGCCTGCTCCATGTCTATGTTCTTCATACCTTGACGTTGTTCCGTGGTTCCCTTGCTCCCTGTGCCTTTGTGTTCATCTAGTTGTTGTGGATCTGTTTAGGAAGTTTAATTTATTTTCATTAAAATCCTTGCTCTGCATTTGAGTGCTTTAAAACTGACCCATGACAGCAGGTGGTAACACAAAGTAATAGACATGGTAATGGAAGGCGCCGATGAGGAACAATAATGAACAGAGAGCCTATAAACTATGGGACAAATGGAAAATGACACTGAATGCTGGTGAGTTAATCAGGAGATCATGTGAAGCAGCAGGAGCAGAAGAAGTGCATGGAGATTGAGGAAAGGTGGCTAGAGAAGTACCTGGACTAAGGCACAAGGAAATGAACCAAATGGAAAAGACAAATACTAATCTAAAGGGGAATAACCTAGAATAACCTAGAATATGCGGGGGACAAAATACAGAATTAAACAAAAATGGTAATACAATCGATTGACATAAATAAATATGAAAATACAGCAAACATAAAAACAAAAGACAACCGGACCCAAAACACCTTTAGATCATGACATCACACATTACTTTCTGTTGGGCTATCACAAAATTGCTCAATGAAACATTGAAGTTTGTGGTTGTGACATGTCAAATATAAAAACGTTAGAGGGTATGCATACTTTTGAAAGCCAGTGTATACCCACATCTTATTTTTTGAGACTCCTGCATTTCGACTCTTCCATTTATATTTAATCCTCACTGAAATCTTTACATCACTTTTTTTTTATCCTTTACCTGAATTCCTTTCGCACAGTCTCCTTCTTTCTTTCTTTAACAGCCAACTTCCTGTGCTGCAGAGATTCTGTTATCGGTTCCACAAAGGGGTTGCTGCACATCTCCTTCCTTTGGCTGGTTTATCCATTTTTTGTTTGTTTTGCTCCTTTCAACCCCTGCTGTTGTGCACTGACCCGGAATATATGCGGTCAACCTATATACTGTGAGCTGTGAGTGAACAGCTTCCATCTGCAGGAGCAATCTGCTATGTTTGGGTCCTTTGAGCTCTGCCATGTCTACCCACCCACTGCTTTCACGATGTTTCACACGTTACATGCTGAACTGCAGTTCAACTCCCTCAATTGGCCCTCCGGCTGTCTGTCGGGATGATGCCGAATATCCTTGGGGCTTGACCTTCCTGGAAGGCAGCGAACTGTCAAGTCTGGTTATGTTTTAGCGCTACTGCATCAGTGTACAACACATTCTGGAGTGTGCAGATTGTGGCATACTCTTCAGACCCCCGTCATTAGAAGTCATCAGGCCTGACCTTTCAAATCGTAATCACCTCAATGAAGATATCCGATCAGTGAAACGCTCTAAATGATTTTTTCTGAATGTACAGGGAAGACACGAGAGGGCTGCTATTTTTATAAAACTGTTTACAGTTTTATAATACTTTTTCACATGTGCTCCTGGGCATTCGAGAAATCATTAACCAAACCTTGCAAAACTTTTTTACTCAATTGCCCTTCACAGGTCAGTGAATTGGAGAATGAGAACTCCTCAGGCTAAGTGAACAGAAACTGCTGAAATTAAGGTAACTGAGTAACTGTTTGCTGTTCTCCATAGTTAGAAGGAAAAACACTCACATTCTCTGCAGCGTTACCTCAGGTATGCAGTCAGTTGAATGCGATTAAGAGAAGCGACTGTTCTCTAAATGTGGTTGAATTTTAACCAGCATACATTGAGTAAGGCTGCCGTTGTTACCGAAGGAAGGTGAATTGGTATGTTTGTGGTCTTAAGCTGTGAGCATGGACCGTGACCAGGCTTTGTGAACGAATGGCTGTGCTCTTGTTGGGTAATTGGGATCCAGAAGAAAAGGGGAAACTGAAGATGAGACAAACACAAGAGTCAGACAAGTTGTGTTATGTTGTGATCTTTACCAAAAAAAAAGTAAAAAAAGAACGGTGAGTGAACAGCACCCTTAAAGCTGCTCTTGTTCGTTGGTTTGTATGTACGTTTTGGGATTGATTTGATTTCAATTTTGACAGTAGCCAATGGACCAAAATAAGCCCGGATACCCAGAAACTTTACTCGTTGTTGCCTGAGCCCTTTCACTATATGACATCAATATTTCAGTTTGACCTTTTCTCAAGGGCAACCACAATTAAATCTGACTAGTAAAATATACATTACACCATGCACACACATCTACACACATACGCACTACAAGCTACAACATACTGTATACTAGGGTTGATCAATTAACAAGAGAACCCAAGGTATAACCTTCACAACCTCAAGGTTGTTGACTCTCATTAGGCATGCAGTCACACAATTTTGCACTTTGCAAAACCCATCTCTTGACCTACTCAACTGTATTCTACCGGCACACATACCGTCTTTCCAGGCCTTCATTGCCATTCTTATCATGCATCTGTCTCTCACAAAACCCCTCAGAGCAGTACATGCTCGTAAGAATATGCATAAATGTGTGTGTGCAGGTAAAAAAAAAAAAAAAAAAAAAAGTATGCATGTTTACAGTTTCCCTCTGGGTTCGTTTAAAGGAGAATTCCACCTCCAATCTAATCTCCATCTAATGCTGCAAGGTTTGCTACCTGCTTGGGTAATCTTCCTTAGCTGCAGCACCCATATGGCTGAATGGGAACTTTTTTTTTGTTTTATTACAGATCAGACAGACTGGGACCACATTCTCTGGTTCTTGTAATAGCTTGTCCTTGGGTATTTTTATGGCAACTTATTTTATTCATTCACACAAGGCCACAAAGAGGATATTACAAACCAGTTTGAAGGAAAGACTGAATGTTACTTATGCAATAGTAATGACCATTAAAACTCTTAATTTCAGCAACTATATTAGATAAAATAAACAAAGTGCATGGCTGAAAAAACAATGTAATATGCAATAATGTATGTATTCATTCCGCTGCAGTCATCATCAGCTTATTCATCATTGTAAGACATTAAGTCTGCCTTCCTACTGGACAATATAGGTCTTTCCATGATCCTAGAACCTGATATCCTGTCAGTGTGATGCTGAAAGGGTTGCTATTTTTTGCTATTTACTAGTCTTCTTGTCAAGTCTTCCCTTACCTCCCCCTCCTAAAGTCTGATTGTCAAAGACGACATGCCTCCCTGCAGAGGTGGGTGAAAATTTAAGACATGTGGGAGTAAGCAGGGCCAGGAGGAGTAGAGCAAAGGTTGCTTGAGAATGCCACTCAGGTTTTCAATTGGTGTGAGCAGGGGCCTCTCTGGGATGACAGAGTGTGTGGCCGATCTGACGGGATAGGAAACCCAAATGTGGGATGGGCTGGTTGCCACAGTGCTGAGCGAGAATGCAAGTGATGGATGAAGGTTGTTAGATGCAGTAATTGTGTTCAGGTAATTGACCCCAGCTCCCCGAAACCGCCCGCTCCCTCGGCTCTAGGTGAGCCAAGCTCTCCATCTCTCTCGCGATTCTGCCCCACAGATGGGAGAAAACGTCAGCAAAGACTTGGCAAGCTGCTTGTTTAGGATTTTCAAGCTTTTACCTATATTTGATGCTGCTTCTTATTTACTTAGCCCATGCAAATATTTTGTGCAGTTTTATACTATAAACTCTTAGCTGTCAGCGTTAACAACTATAACCAAGTTTCACACCACGCCAAAGATAAAAATAAAATATGCAAGTTATTTGAGGTGTAAAGAAATGAAAAGAAAAATCCCATGATGCACAAAAAAACTTTCCTTTGTCCTTACTAATTGCCTGACAGCAAAAAGGTCTGGAGTCTGAATCTCAGCTGGGGAACTGGCATGTTCTCCAGGTTCTCCAAGACTTGACACCAAGCCCACCACAATTAGCTGTATGAAGAAGTTAGAAAAAAAACTTGTTAATCTATATAATGCTGTTCTTGGCAGTTGTAAATTAATGAATAAATTAACAAACACATAAACAAATATCACTTTATGTTTAAGGAATTTCCTTTAGAATGCAGTGAGATTCATACAACAGTCAGACATAAATGAAGACATATTTTAGGGCAGATTGTTACATTACAGATAAATAGGCAAGATCTGAAACCAAATGACAGCTTAAAGGGGGCATAACATGCAAAATCCAGTTTTCTAGCCCTTAAAAACATTTTACTGTGAACTTGGCGTCTGTAGGAGTGCAGAACGTTTTAATGTAGTCTGTCCAGGTATTGCGTAGATATCTTTATATTCTTTTTAGGTCATATTTTTCAAGCCGTTCAGTTTTCACTATTCACTATTCTATATTTCACTCTTTTATGTCTTCTGAACAATTACGTCACATTATTTGGTGTGGAACTGCTAAATAAGATCATGGATTTCCAGGTTTCCCCCATTTTTATATCTTGAAGCGATTTTGCAGTCCAAGCTGAAGGATGCCAAAGATAACTCAAAATGTTCGGTAGTTCATTACACCATCCCACAGCATACTCAAAAAATGTCCAAATAGGGTGAAATTGAACACTCTGCCACCTGGAGGGGGGCGAGGTGTGACGTGCCTCCTTTAGATTTAAAGAGACTGCATCAAAAAAAATTTGCTCTCAGGCGACATCACCACGGAGCCAAACAAAACCAAATTAAGATATCTGCACAGAAAAGTTTGGGTGTAATGATGAAACCGTTTGAAGCCAAACAAGCTGTAATGGGCATTGTAATATGTATAGCACACCAGTGGGTGCCGTGGTACTGCAGTAACCTAAGCAAGGGAAGTAAAGATCATCACATTGCTCATGTGCATGGAAGTGCTGCAACTATGGAGATCACCATTTTAGTTGTTGGTACGAGAGCGCATGCATGTTAAAGGAGAGGAGTGGACTACGTAGGCTCACTTGCACAAACGCGTGTGTAGCAGGTTATGTGTATAGGGGTGTCACGACCGAGGCACGCGAGGGGCAGCTTCAAACCTATCCACTCTGGGAGCTAGTTTCAGTTGTAGTCGGTTTTGCGGCTACTTCACTGGGACGGGACCCCCTAACTGAAAAAAAAGCTTACAAAAGTACTTAGAACTCTTGAACTAAAAAAGAATCGCCGACTCAGTGCCACAACATGTGATGTATTTCATCAAGATTTTAGGTGCTACATCAATACAAAATATTGCAAAGTTGTAAAGTGAAAGACAAATAATTTTTTTTTTTTTCAAATAATTAGGCTAGAAGGCAGTGTGTTTTTGTAATGAGTCTCCTTTACTCATATATCTCTAAATAAAATAAGTTGCATCTATCTACAGAAGTCCTCAACATGGACAAGACCCTTCTGGGACTCTTCATTCGAGAACTCAAGAACAGGTATATGGGGCAGACTCTCCTGGGCCCCCTTGGGTAACTTGGAGTTAAGAACACAAAGTGGAACCACCTGGTCCCTCCTTGAAGAACTTGGGATCAGGATATGGACCCTCCTGGGCCCCATTGTCAGAGATCTCAGGAACAGGAATGTGAGGCGGGTCTTACTTGACCCCTGCTGAGAACTTGGAAAAAGAAACACATGGTGAGTGGTGCTCGGCGCCCTCACAAAACTTGGAAACAGGAACACAGGAGAGAATATTTTGTAGAGTAGCAGCTGTGGAGGAGTAGAATATTATCTCCTGCATATTAGAACCCACCATTAATAGCATTCTCAACCCCGTCTTGCCACTCTGTTGATGGGAAAGACCAATGACATTGCAGCTGGAGATGAAAATGCAGAGGCCAAAGGATGCACAATGTGTATCTCGAATGCTGTTGCTGCAGGCATCAGAATTGCTGCTAGTGTGGCAGAAGAGGATGTAGAAGCTTTGGGAGGCAAGGATATAGGAGCTGCTGCTGTTGTTCAGAAGAGAAGAGGAACAGGTTCTGCTGCTGGAACATGCTAAGAGGCAGTTATGGGAATACAACTCTGCTGGCTGCAGTCCACTATAGGAGCTCAAGAGAAGTCTGGGCTGGGGAATGCTGAGGAATGACCCATGACAAAGAGTCGGCTTGGTACCGTAAAACCTTTGACCTGGTCAGAAACCACAGGGCAGGTGTGAAGGCACTGACCAGATCCTCTGGAGCAGGGGCATCTCGATCACAGCGTTGTCTGTGGCAGGAGGAAGAGGAATCAGGAGGTGCTGCGATAAGTGGTGGAAAAGGTTGGAGGGTGCCCTGGGCTGAAGCTCCCTGAAGTTCAAGGAGTAGGTTACATGGTGGTATACCCATTGAAAGCTCCTCAGTCCAAAACCTGGTGGCACCAAAACCAGCTTTGACCCCTACAAATGTGTGCTCCAACTACTCCTGCAGCACTGAAGAACAGCAAGAACTCTGTATCATCATCATACAAGTTCTTAGCCTCCTACAGCTGCTGCTGGATCCACCTTCGTAGTTCAGCCGAGTTCTGAAAGCGGCTCTTTGCTTGGTCCAAAATCTGGTCCCATCCTTCTTTCAGAGTTTGTGGTTTGGATCAGGTCAATCATCAGGTGATATTGTGACTCCCAGTTCCTGTTCCCATTTCTCCTTGATATAAGATGTAGAGTGGCACCTTAGTTTTGTGAGGTACCAATATAATTCACCAATGATTTTCCTGTGTATTTTTCTTCTCATGGTTTTATAAACATTTGTGTGATGCAAGATATGTTGTCCAATTGTAACTTTTTAATGTTTTTAATATAATATCTGAGCTGAAGGTATTTGTAAAAATCATCGCTGACATAGTTTGGAAATCTATGAGATCCTGCTGTTTGTCCATTAAGAGGCATAATGAAGAAACGCCCTGTTTGTCCCATTGGATTTAGCTTTTGTCAATCACAGCTGGTTCAAAGTGAACGTCATACACTGGCCACGTTAAAATGTTTGATCTTGATCCTGTGTTTTCCTGTGCAAACCCATTATTGTATTTTTTCTTTATCATCAAAACTCTTAAGTCTGATTTTAATGTTCCTGTATGTGGTGAACATTATAATTCAGCCGAACACAGACTAGTACTACAAGTAGAGTAGTAGTGTACTTTGAATGGGCAGGAGACCAGATGATGCAGGCGGAGACTGACTTAACCAAGTAATGCAGGCAGGTGTTTGACTTGACCGGGTGTTGCATGCAAAACCAGGCTTGACAAGAAGCCACTGATGTGTTCCCAGAGCGAGGCACAGAAATCACAGGAAAAATCCTGACCAGGTGGTGAACACAAGCACTAGACAAACAAACCAGCGAGGGCAGGACGAGAACAGGTCCAAGGGATGAACAGGCAGAGTGCCGAGAAGACACTGGGAAAAACAACACATGCAGGCAGCAAGACAGGACCCACGTTCTGGCAGGGAGTAGACGAGTGAGACAACAGGTGGAAAGACTTGAAGGTAATTAGTGGCAGCAGGTGGATCTGTTTACGGAGCAGAGTGGTGGCTGGGAGGTAGCTGAGCTGAGTGCAGCATGGAGTGAAGGGAGATAATCAGTCCTAAAACAGGTCCAAAACAAATCCAAAATCACCTCACTGATTCCAAGTTCTGTTCTGCATTTGAGTCCTTTTAACTGAATCATGAGGTGGTTACAAAAATATGTACTTAAGGGAAGTGAATACAAATGCACACCACACTTTGCATGTTTTTCTTTCTAAAAAGTTTAAAAATGTATCATTTTCTTTCCACTTTACAATAATGCAATACTTTTGTCATATAGAATTTCCAACAAATTACCTTGAAGATTTTGGCTGTTACATGACAAACTGTAGAAAAGACTCTTTAACTATGTAAAAACACAAAGACGGACTGATGACAGATGGGGATAGTTGTAAATAAATTGAGAAGAGAAAAAGCTTAGCACGTAAAACTCATTATTCTTGATTATATTCAGTCAATCTATCAGGGGCTCCATTCATTTGTAACTAATATAAAAGTATAAATGTGAATATCAATGTTTTATTCTATGAAAAATTGATTATGGGAAACAAAACCTTGAGCCCACAAGTTCTGAAAATATTAACATGATCAACAAAACATGAATTAGCATACTTTTCCCAGCATGTGATATGTAGTATAGATCAATCAGAAATGCATCACGTCCTCACCTTAAGTAATAAAGTCAATCTGTCCTCTGAGTGTCAAGGAAGTGTTGACGAAAACTGAGACGGATTGTTGTGGCTGGATACAGAGGAGGTGATGATGTACTTCCCTCCCCATGTCTCAGCAGTTTATGGCTGCATTCATCACTGGCACAAGCCCCTGTGCTTAAAATCAGCTGGGTATATCTTAATCTACAACCCCTGATTTAGACCAAGCCATGGAGCAGGCTGACACATTTTTAAACAGAGCTGAGCAATGTAAATCATTGCCTCAGTAAGTGTTAAGCTGACGGGTTCATGCTAATAAATCAGAGTGGAGAGAGGCACTTCTGTCTGCAAATAAACATTTGAGTCAATGCATATTTAACTACTCAAGAGAGAGGGCAACATCATGAGGAAGTTCTTGCAGTACTCAGAACAGGTTTGGTACCCTTGGAGTTGCTGTTATGTTTCTTCTCCGATTAGGCATAACATTATGACAATGTGTTGTGTTGTCCCCCCTTTTGCTGCCAAAACAACCCTCACCAGTTGAGGTATGGATTCCATCATCCCCCTTAAGGTGTACTGTAGTATGTGGCTCTAAGATGTAAGTAGCAGGTTGTTGAAGCTGCAATGTGGGGCCTCCATGGATCAAGTATGATTTTTGAGTAAATCTCACAGAGATGCTGAATTAAACTGAGATCTTGGGAATTTGCAAGATAGGTCTCTACCTCAAACGGGTTATTGTACTCCTCAAACCATTTTTGCAGTGTGCATTATTTTTGCTGAAAGAGGCCGCAACTAGCAAGGAATACAATTTTCATGAAAGGGAAAATTGTTGCATTGCCTGTTATAATTCTAAGGTAGTTTGTTTCAAAGGAAAGGTGTAAAATTAACATCCACCTGAATATTAGGACCCCAGGTTTCCCAATATCATTTTTGCCCAAAGCCTCATACTGCCTCCACCAACTTGTGTTCTTCCTATGGTGCCTCCTGGTGCCATATTTTTCCTAGTTAGGCAATGTACACATTCCCAACTATCTAAGTGATGTTAAAGAAACACTGTTTTATCAGAGCTCGTTATCTTCTTAGTCAGCTCCGACTGGTCTGCAGCCATGCAAACTCATAGAACGAACTGCGGAGCACAATAGTTTTGTAACGTTTTTCTACAAGAGCTAACATCACTTCTTCAATTTTGTACAGTAGTTCTAGTCCAGAATGAACCTCACGAGCTAATTCTGAGCTAGTTCCTTCCTTGGACTACTGCAGGCTTAGAACACCCCACAAGAGGCACAGTTTCATAGAGCCCTACCACAGTTGTCTGATGATCCCTATTTGAATCCTTGTGCTTGCCTTTTAGTAAATAGGCTTTTGAGAAGAAAATCTGCATTTATTGCAATATATATTTCACCCACTAACTGGTGGTGTGATGTAGAGATCATCAGTGCTAATCAGCTCACCTGTTTCTGGTCATAATATTATGTTGGCCAATGTATATTTTATGTAAATAATACTTCTAATGGGAGTGTCTACATTTGCTCAAATCACATGGAATGAATTGTTCCTATGTTTTGCATTCACCTGCTTTCATTGGTAGATGAAAAGTAAATGATACAAAGATGACATGCCACTGAACAAAAGTACAACACCTTGCCCAAGTCACAATCAATATTAACAGACGATCCAAATTGTGAGTTAAAGAAATAATTAAGCTTCTATGACCTTCTTGAAGGGCACATCACTTAGTTTTCTTGTTGTCCATAAAGCCACCTTTCAATTACAACCTATTCAGTGGCTTTTAACTGATCAAACCTGATAAAAAAGGGAACTCTACGGGGATTGTAAAATGACAAATGACCCATTAATTTTCCTCACCAAAGAAATTGATCGGGGAAGAATAATCTAATGAAAATATTCCCAAGTTAAACTGAAATGTGATTAACATCCAATCGTAAAGAAAAGGACCAATCAAGCTGAAATGAATTATCATTCTCCCCCTATTTCTTCATCCAAGGTTACTGCTGCTCCCTGCTAAATGCAATGGGGCAATGACCAGACAGGGTACCACACACCATTCACCTGCCATACAGTTTTTCTTTAGCGTGTGTTCCAATTCATATTTTTCGAATAAAAAGCAATAAAAAATAGTTAAGTAAAAGTCAATCAAACTCCATAGTGGTAAAATCTAGTCCTTTCTTTTACTCTTACACAAGCTTTTTTAATCACACTCAGAACACTCAAATGGAATCTGTGCCCTGGCAGCACTTCTTCATGCCATTTCAGGTGTATTAAATAGCGATCGGAACCGTGTTGTATGTCTTGTAATGATAATTTGGGCAAGCAGTTTATAACAGTTTATCCAGGCAGGCTGCCACATCACACTGCCTGACATTGCTATGACTATTAGCCGAAGAGTTGGAAGTAAATGATGGAAGGACAGTGCTTGAAGGTGTCAAAGCCCATTCATGTCATCTGGCCTCTATCGATTCAGACACAGAATAAAGGATGAAGTAAGGGAAAGACATTGCAGGTGCATTTTTCCCAACCAACCCTCACTTTGTCTGTTAAACACTGGCACATTGTGATTTAGAGAGCAATTTATTCCCAGCACCATCACCGGTCAAGCTGGTAAGGCAGAGCAGATGCACAAGCTTGCCGCTTCTGCACAAGGTCAAAGATTATGTCAGATATGCTATTTTTTTTTTTTAGATTACACCGAGAATGACATTAATGTGTATCTCACTCACAAAGACACAACAACAGAAATAGGCTATTAGCTGATAGTGACAGATTTTAGCTATTATCATAAAGCAAAATAACCTGCATGTTTATCCAAGCGTTTGTTTCATAGAGGATCCAACACATTCTTGTTTTCAGATTTTCAACGACAAAGTATTGTCAACGAAAATCCTTTATTACACCATACATCTTATTGTAATAACCAATTCGCAACTGAGATTAAATGACAGTGCTGTTATTTAAAGTAGGAATAACATACACAAAGGCTAATTTGAAATTAAAACAGACACACCAATGACTTTGTATCTTGTATAAAAGTAAATTTAAACCTATATAAAATTTTAATATTTCACAATTTAATAAGGACCGGTTCCAATGTAGGGAGGCCAGGATATCCACTCCTGTAATTTCAAGAAACAGTTTTGTTTTTGGAAGTAGTAACCCTATTTTGACCCTAAATATTAGCCTACAAGTTAATACATTTCAGTCATAGAGAGCATATGATAGGTAAATGTTTTTTTTTTTTTCATTTTTTGTCACTCAATGCAGCACTTAAATGTTTCACATGTCTCATACAGGCTGCATACTCTTCTGTTAATAGCTAGTTTCTGCTTAACCATTAATGATATGAATATGTTTTGCCACTCAAAAATACTACTTTGTAAAAAGAAAAAAAAAACAGTTTCTGAAATGTCTAAAATTTAACATAGTTTCGACCTTACAGGACTACTACCTAAGAATATGTTTTCTTACAGAAAAATCTGCTGCTATAAAAGACATTGTGTAAATGACAACTGCAGACAGTTTCAGTTCAGTACAGTTTATTTGCCTACCACCAATTAACAGAATGTTACCTCTAGGCCCTCAACACAAACACTCAATTCAATTGAGTGTACATACATTCCAATTTATCATAGCGGTCAAATTATTTAGTCAAGTTCAGGTCATTATTAAAATTGGGTAAAAGGTTTTCCATTTAAAGCTATAATTGGTAATCCTGTTCAGAAACATATTTTGTTATATTGGGCAAGATTGTCCTTCCATCCTGAAAGTCATCAGTACATTATGTATTCAGAAAAAGGAGGTTAAAAAAATAAATCTATGTGGGACCTACAGGTCTGTAAAAACTCTAACCCTGCCATTCGGTCCAAAGGGCGGGGATTTATCAGAGTCCCAAAAGTTCCCAGGGTATCACTTTGTCTATTGGTTGTCCCACATGCCAATCATTATGATGGAGCAGTGTGTTTGTGCTTGATCGCTGCACATGTGCACTTCTAGTGTTTATGTATCTGGTTAGCTTAGTGGTTAGCTTCGGTGTTAGCCGTTCATTATACCTATGCCACTCTCACTGCATACTTTGAATATGGCTGACAGTCGCAAGAAGCAAACCATGTACGAGTTTATGAGAAGAAGAGGAGGGCCTCAGTAGAAAGAAATAGGAATTCAAAATCGATGTGAAGGTTGCAGGCTGGACAGTTAAGTTAATTCGATGTATCAGTGAAGTTTGTTTTGGCGTCAGAAACAGGGCAGTGTAGTTCAGCAACTACTCGTTCCTCCCAGTAGTGACTGGTAGTTTGTTCGTCTTGTCTCCCTCCTGTGAAACGTGACTTTACAAAAAAAAAAAAAAAAACAAGTGACCTTGGCAACAGTGCTAAAACTCCATTCACACGATGGTTTTCCGTGTTGTTGCATGAATAAATCACTCATTTCACCAGTAAATACTGTGTAACAATTTCAAGCCTTAGGCTGGTTTCAGTAAAAGGCTGGTTTGAATCTTATTTGTCCTATATGCACATTCTTATCTCTCAGGGAATGTCTGAAAAAAAGCATTTGAAACAAGAAAAACATATCCACAAAATTTCAACGGTAAGAAAATTTATAATTCAAAAAGTCCAGGTTTGGAAAGAAAAAGTTTTAAACCCCTATAATTCAAACACCTAGAAACATTTACAGGTGTAAATACCACACAATACACTAATGCCATTGTATAAGCCAAACATCTAGAGAACTTAAATTCTACTGACAATTTAAAACTAAATAAAACTGGTTTCAGTAAAGTTTTTTATGTGACTCCCACATTCTACAGGTTTTAAATATTGTGTTACCTTGAGGGAAAAGCAGTCACCAAACACTGCTGAATCTACTGAAAACTTTCAGGGTCTCGAGTGGTTTTACTTAAACCACTGTTGTATGAACAGAATGAGGGCAAGGAGACCAAAGGTTATAATTGTTTGTTTATATTTGGGTAAAGCCTAAATCCTATAATCCAGCACAGGCCGAAGGTGATTTTCTAATGTTTTCCTTCCGAGACTCTGTGCACTTGTGTTGCCTTCTTCTGATCTTGACTGCCTTGACTGGTAGGGTTCCTCTCACTCGGGAAATCATCTTGTTATATACTTTAATACAAAAATGATGTGTGGTGTGGGGGAATGATGAAAATGACGCTGAGAACAGCATGCATAACCTGTAGCTAAATGACCTACAGAAACCTCATAGTATTACTGATTTATTATAGACCATTGGATAAAATTACTCAATGACTGTTTGAGATTGAAGTGTATTGAGTAAGTCTCCTCTAACACATTAGAAGCCTCTTTTTGCTCTCAGTGGAGTTTTTGTAATTGAGGCTCTTACTACGCTACTTATTTGCAAAGTTTCTTTTTGGACAATTTTGTTAAAGTATATCAAGATTATTGACAAATTTATTTATAGGCCTATAGCACTTTTAACATTTTAAGTTGACCAAAGTACTTCACAATCATATCAACAATATTAAAATAGCAAATAGAACAAAACTGTAATAGGAATAAGTAAAAAACAGAAGAGTTAAATTTTCTAAGAAATATTTAGTGGCTCATACTCAATCTGTAGGTAAAATGTAGGGTCATTCCTTTCAGGAGCAAAATACTTCTAAAGTTCTCTGTGATCAAAACCATACTCTGCATACATAGGGGAAAAACAACTTGTGATGCTCAATTAAATCCTTACCTTTAACACACTGAGACTGAAGGTGCACTCCTCAAGGATTTTTCTGCAGTAAAATATCTAAGAAAATAACATCACTTATATAATGTGTGAGGCAGACAACAACAAAGAATACATTTAGATTATTTTGAAATCAGGAATTGACTCTTTTAAAGGATTCAGCTTAATTGTAGGCAAGTCTAAGGACACATGAATACATTAACTCAAGTGCTGTCATCATCAAAGGATGACAAGGTTAAAAAATATATTTTAATCAGTCAAGTTTAGAATTAATGCAAGGTTGTTGTTTTCTTTTTTTTTTTTTTTTGCACTCTTTGTTAATTTTTTCGTGCTCAGGTTGGACATATTTCTGTTGAGCTATGACACATTCTAAAGTGTTTTTCTTTGTTTGTTTGTTTTTCTCAACTTGTCATATATTACTTATAAAATATTGTATGTCCTTTACCACTGCTGGGATTCCATTTTTCAACTTGAAAACCATTCTGTTGTCTCACCGGTGTTGGTGATTAAATATATTTTCACACAGATGTTAAATCTGCTAAAAGTGCAATACACCTTTATCAAGTTACCATTTATTAGGGATGTGTGCCATTTTTTAAATCATTAGCACATTTCATAACACAGACGCTAGTAAAATTATTTAAAATTTAAGCAAAATGTGATAAAATGGCTCACCCTTACAGAAAAGTAGCACTTTTTTTATTTGGGCAGACAGAATAGAGTGATAATAAATATAGACTGCCACTTCTTTAAGTATATTCTAGCCACAAAAATGAATTTAACAGTATATATCATACCTTCATATAGTGTCACATATTCATATCTGGGCACACGTCTGTCACAACCCTAAAACTCTAATAAATCTGTCAATATTTACCACATAACTTGTTCTTATAAATTTGCTTTCTAGACAAGGTTAAATGTTTGGTTGGATGCTAAACTCACAATACTGATCTGGAATCAGACAGTAGCCTCAGATCATGGCTCGCTATTTCATTTTTCTAGAACACTGAGAAAAAAAGAGTCACTGCTGCGACTAATTGTTATGGAAAGTGGTCAAGTCCTCAGTAAAACAAAAGTCTTACCTCAACACTTCATACTCCCAAACAGCACCTGTTGTTGATCAATGCCCAAAGCTATCTGTTGTTGTTGTGACACGAATAAGCCTATGTTGCTTCCTCTTGTTTCTTCAATTAGGTTTTGAACCTATAGACCTTTTTTGAATGTTAAATATTTGTTTGTTTTCATGAATCCAGTCAATGTAATTTATAACGTATGATAGACAATAATACTATAATTGAATTTGATTATAATATAACAGATCTGAATTGGGTTAGACTGCATTTGGACTGGAATATAAAACCAAATGTATTTGATTAGATTTTAATTGTACTGCATTAGGGGAAAAGAATACAATATCCATTAGACTGAATAAAAAAAAATAACATCAAAGTGGATTACGTTTAATTGGATATGCACAAAGATGCACTTTGGTAATGCATGATATTTTAACTAAATTTGTTAACATACATTCATGCTTATATTAGTTTCAAAGGACAATATAAAAAGCATTGCAATTATGCTATTATGTTGTGTCATCTACTTTGTTTTCTGCTACAACTATAATCATAATAAAGAGCTTCCCTCATCTCTGTACATCAAAAAATAATCTATGGAATTGCTGGAATATGTTGAAAGTTTTGTACTTTGCCATTTAAAAACTCTGGTATTCATCCTTTCAACAAACAAAACCCAACCTCATTAAATATTGAAACATTTTTTACAACATGAACTGTTAAAGCCACTGATTCATTCACTCAAGCCTAGTGACTATCTTTCTTTGAAATGGTCTCAGTTCACTCACCAAGTTGTTGTAAGGGTAAAAAAAAAAAGTTCAATTTTCTTTAATTACAAGAATTTCAGTAACCCACTTTCCTTGTCACCAGGAATAAAAATCCTAGATGTTCAGAGGATGCAACATCAAGCTAAACAAGCCAACCATTTAGGGCTCTGGCAGGCTCACCGAGCATCGCTTAGCTCACCCTGCCGCAGTATTATCAGGACTCACACATTGCTTCGGCACTACACCTGATGTTGCCAGCTGTGCCAGCACTTGTTTCGGCTCTGCCAGCCACTTCTAGGTTCCCGTGCTACTTCAATGGACAGCTGCACACTGAGAAATCGGTTTGATACCACCAGCACGACAGTGAGACAGATAAGAAGAAAGAAAGTTTGCGGGGTGTTGCTTGCTGTTCGGCTACGCACGGTGGTGACTACTTGTTTTGTTTATGTCTTCTGTGAAAATGCTGTGTGTGTCATTGGCAAAAAGCCTGCCAGACAGATCAATGATGAAGAGTTGCTGCTGCTGCAGCCATGCTCGACATGCTCTGATTTGATTTGCCCGCTTTGCTCGGATGAGGTTAACACATTGATTTTTGTGATCTTGAACTTGTACGCAATTTACTGCTTGGATCAGAGCAGAGGTGATTTATTCCATTATATTAACAATGTATTAAAGCATATTACTAACTACACAGTTTCCAAAGGATATTAGAAATGAAGTCATTTAATTATTTATAACTTCTTTATTCAGGAACAAAGTGACTAACCTGCTCTAGAGGTTTTTGCTCCTCTCTTATTTGAATTAAACACAACCATTCAGTCCCTAGAGAGTTAGTTACACACAAAGACCAGATGAGCAAGCTACAGTTGAGCTGAGATTTAACTTTAAAGCTTGTATTTTTAGAATTCTGTCAAACACATAAGCCTCTTCTAAAACACTATTAGAGACATTCTGTTACAGTGATATATAAAAATAAACAGCACAGAATTACATTTTAACAATAGCTACAGTCATCGGATTTCAAGGTTCAGAGATCAAAGCGTTTTCTGACCCTGAATACGTCCATTCAGGAACTAGGCTTTTACTGCAGGTCTAATAAGTCGAAAGGTTTAATAACCTGGAGTGATTTCCTCTCAGGTGACTGTGCTTGTTCTGACAGGTGCTCAATAATAGAGAGGGAATTCAGAGGAAATGGGGATACAAGGCTGAGCCATTGTAAGCAGGTACATGGAACACAATAGGATTAGGGAACAGATTGATGCTGGCTTTGTGTGCTGTCGTTTAGCCAGATTACCAGAGCCACCGTTTTATTGTGTGGAAATTGGACAGAAATTTGTTTTCAATTTGCCAGCCATTTGAATTGCATTTGGTCATGCCAGTTTGTGTGTGTGTGTGTGTGTGTGTGTGTGTGTGTGTGTGTGTGTGTGTGTGTGTGTGTGTGTGTGTGTGTGTGTGTGTGTGAGTGAGAGAGAGAAAGAGAACGAGAGAAAATAGGTGTGGATCAGGGAAACATACCGTGCCATGTGTTCTGCGGGTTTCACAGGATAAACCAGTTTTCCTGAGAGAACTAACTACTGTGACACCACATCAACTGTATTCATTTGAAACTCTGAAATTGAATACTAAGGCTTAAACGGATATTGCCACCTGGGCATGTAATCTAACTTAAACGCAGACCAGCTCGAACAATAGAGAGCAGTACAGGTTTTTTTTTAATATATGCTGTTACTTTTAATATTTTACTCCATTAAAATCTAAGGTAGTCTGGATTATATTTTAATATTGGGTCCCATATTTTAATTTGAGAATATTGAGTGAAGATTTTTTTTTGTGCTATTACTGGATTTGCAAAGGCTAGTATGAAAATATATGGTTCAGATTATAAATATATGGGATTTTTATGTTTTGAAATTTTGAAACGCAAAGGTTTTGACTTGACTTGAATCAATTCAGACTTTAGTCACAGATTTGATCACTTGACTTGGTTAGCTATATTAGAAAAGACTTGTGACTTGAATACTTATGATTGATTTGACTTGAACTTGAACGTCTTTACATAAAACGACGATGATCTCATTAAAGTCCAAAAATTGGGTTAGGGAGCCAACACCAGCTGCCAACAAGTAAAAGGTATGGTACACCTGAACAAGTCCCCAGTCCATTCCAGTCCTGAAAGTATTCTGTCAATGTCTTTTGAACAGTTAACAAATAAATACGATTTACCCAGGGAACATTTTTATTAGTATCTCCAGGTCAGCAGCTTTTTTTTTTTTTTACCAATTTATTGAAATCTACTGCAGAACCCCCACTGTCCGCTATAGAGAATACGGCTGTTAATTCTTTCCAAAATTCACAATAATTTATTGGCAGCATCAAAAGTAAGTAAGTCATCATATTTGGAAGCTTAGAAATCTGAAATAAAAACTGATATCTCCATTGAGGAAAAGAATAATTCCTGTTTATTAGCTCAAAAACAAACAGTCAATATGAGGTTCAGAGTACCGCAGTACAAGTGGTTATTTAGGACATATATCACGGAATCAGAATCAGAGATAATTTAATAATCCCAGAGGATTATTAACTTTCGTTACACGCTCCAGATATGCAGATATACAATTTTTTTGATATATATACAACATTCCATACAAAATAATATATATATATATATATATATATATATATATATATATATATATATATATATATATATATATATATAATTATAATTATAGATCCAAAACAAAGTGATTGTGACGTTGACCACAAGCAGTAATGATTTCCTGTGGCGCTCTGTGGTGCATCTGGGTGAGATGAGTCTTCTGCTGAAGGAGCTCCTCTGCTGGGCCAGTGTGTCGTGGAGAGGATGTGAGACATTGTCTAAGATGGACTGAAGCCTGGATAGCATCCTCCTGTCTGCCACGGTCGTCAGAGTGTCCAGCTCCTCCCCCACAACATCACTGCACTCCTGATCAGTTTGTTAAGTCTGTTGTTGTCCGCGACCTTCAGCCCACTGCCCCAGCATGTGACAGCAAAGAATATCGTACTGGCAACAGCAGACTCATAAAACATCCTCAGCATCGTCCGACAGATGTTAAAAGACCGCAGCCTCCTCAGGAAAAAGAGTCGGCTTTGACCCTTTTTGTAGACCGCCTCTGTGTTTCTGGTCCAGTCCAGCTTATTGTTAAAGTACACTCCCAGGTACTTATACTCCTCCACAGTGTCTACATGGAACCCCTGGATGGAAACAGGGGTCACAGGTGTTTTTGCCCTTCTTAGATCCACTATTAGTTCCTTAGTCTTTGTCACGTTGAGCTGCAGATGGTTCTGTAAACTTCCAGTCCTCGTCATCTTACAACACTATAAACATTACATTCTTAAATGACCAATTTGAGTCTTAATTATTTCTCCTGGAAATAAATCAATAAAATCAAATGTCATTAAGATTATTGATTTTTATTAAGCAAATTGTTCTTTAAAATGTTATTTCCTCAAATAATGTTTTATCTAACTTGGAGTTGCAATGTGAATGGGTTGAACATACCAAATGTTGTTCTAAATTAGTTTTGTGTGTACATAGTCTTTTAGTTTCTTTAATCTTAATTTTGCTTAGTAGTCTTAGTTAAGTTTCATTATTCTAGCAGAGAGGATTTGTTGATTGACATAAAGTGTTAAATCAGATAAACAAACTTTTTACAACGGTGTTCCCTGGATGTGCATTTATTTCTGTTAATAACTTCTTATACTTGAAGAGAAATGGTCACTCATTTATGAATGCCAATGCTTGAATCATCCTCAACTCATCATCCTCCCTGCTGGAGTTCCACAGGGATCAATACTCGGACCAATTTTATTCAGCCTTTATGTCAATGATTTACCCAATCATCTGCAAAACTGTAAAAATGCAATTATATGCTGATGACACTGTACTATATGTCCATGCAAAAACTAAAAGTGAAGCTGCTACTGTTCTCTCCAGCGCTATGGTATCAGTGTCTCAATGGCTCCAGGACTCCTGCCTATATCTTAACATTAGAAAAACAGTCTGTATGTTCTTCTCCCGACACCCAGGAGAGGGTGATGGGCCATCTGTGTTAATCAATGGAGAGAGATTGGATTGGTTGAACACTTTAAATATCTTGGAGTATTCTTTGATTCTAATTTAAATTTCAAGCAGCATGTAAAGATAATCTCAAATATAATTAGGTTTAATCTTTCAAACTTTAAACATATAAGACCCTCTCTGACTTTTGAATCAGCAAAACCTATATGCATGCCATGATATTTAGCCATATAAACTACTGTCATACCACATGGTCTCAAACGTCAGAGGCCATTCTGAAACCCCTACAGTCTTTCTTCAAGAAAACTCTGAAATTTCTTGATAAAAAGCCTGTACATTATCATTATTGTAACATTTTAAGTAAGTACAACATTTTAGACTTTGAACATCATCAGATATTTCTGGATACGTTCCTTGTTTTTAAAGTTTTAAATGGACTTGCTCCTCCTCCTCTAACATATGTTATAAGCAAAACAAAAAAAACATTACTAGAATAAACACCAGAGCTTTAACCAGAGGAGACTGTAATGTTCAGCGGCGTAGGACCAAATTTGGCCAAATGGTTGCATCCATCACAGGAGCACAGTTATGGAATACATTGCCAGCTCATGTTAGGGGTTATGCAACCTACATAAGTTTTAAATTCTCCTTGAAACATTGGTTGAAAGTAACCAGATCTGTGTTCACAGGTAAATTGATCTGTTTCCATGGGCCTGTTAACCTAATTTTATTGTGATTTTATGTTATTGGCATCTTATCTGTTTGTGTCCACTCTGTTCTCTCCCTTAGTGTCTTGTTTAATGTTCACTGTTCTTAACTGCCTTAGGACAGCGGATGGAAATTAGCTGTTGTGCTAATTCTGGCATATTTACATTGATGCTTTATGCTGACATGTTGATGAATGTATATTGTCCTAATTCAAATAAATAAATAAAAAAAAATATTAAAAATAAACAATTGAACTAATATCACCTAATTGAGCTAGATTGTCACCGGACAGTACCTAACAGACTGAGTGTTATTTGATAAACATTAAATGACTTAAAAACATGCGTACATAATTGCACAACACCATTCACAATCCTGAAGGGCTTTGTATCATTCACTAAAATGTGGATGAGGAGTTCATCCAGCTCTTGTTTTCTGGTGGATTGTTAAAAGGGAATAAATACATTGCCTGTTACCTTTTTGTTTGTTATTTAATTGCACAATCAACAAAACTCAATTTAAAATTGTGCTTGCCTATGGTATTGTAAAACTCTTGTTGCCTCTGTATTGTCATGGTAATGCCTCAGCATGGATGAGGCACTGTTATGGTACCCCAGATCCTTGGAACACAAAAAACACTTCACTTATAAATAATGAAACAGTGAAAAATATTGTTCTTGACAGGCAAGTCTAATTAATCTTAAACATGTTATATTTCCACATCGATGAAATCCTCCTCTTCCTAGTTGGTTCAATCCTCTCTCCTCACTCTCCTGCCTTCCTCCTTCTCTCAATCAAACTCTAAACTATCTCCAAGCTGTCTCCACACGATATCTAAACTCTTCAAACTATTTCCAAACTATAAAAAAACTAAGCAAAACGTGAACTAAGGGCATCTCTCCAACAAACACCCACATTTTGACTGAATACTGAGGTGCTTAAATGCGTGTCAAAACTCACATTCTGAACCACTTCCCAAAGCAGTCACATGGTATGGCTGCGTAGCGAGGTTTTGGCCATAATAACTTTTTGGCTCCTCTGCCTAATTTAGCAAGCCTCAATAAGCGAAAACGTCCCCTCTATTACTTGACACGTTTCGAAGCCTCGGCTCATTTAATAACATCCCTAGTTTTATCTAACTCGGAGATGCATTGAGAATAGGTTGAACAGTCACCCAATGCAGTTCTAAATTAGTTACAGTTTTAGTAAAAAAAAGTTGGTTGAACAAAGGGTCCCTATGGTCACTAAGCAGCAGCATAAAAGGGCCAGGGCTGCACTAAAAATATATATTTTGAATTTTTTCATAATCATCGCTATCAATCAGCATGATTTCTATTTTATCGATGATTTTTATTTTTTTTTTTCTATATCGTCCAGCCCTACTTGAAATGACCAACCAGCTTCCTCTCATAAGGTTCCTATAATGTGAGAGGAGGATCTCATACACAACCATCTGAAGCAGGTGCACAAAGCAGACCAGGTTGTAATCCTAATGTAAGTGCTGGCTTTTTTTGTGAGTTTTTTTGTGCTGTTTTTGTTTTGTTTTGTTTTGCAGAAAAGCAAGATGCAGAACAAAATTTATCGAAGGTTGCTAGAAATCGCAAAGCAGTCAACTATTGCTGGTGAAGATTCTCAGTCATCCAGGTCATGGTCATGGCCTCTGTAACGGGAAGTCGTTAGGGTTGTTATTGGTCTGGCCTGCTGGAACAATGTTTTAATCATCCGAATGAGTTAAGGTGATAATTGGTTGAAATTAATCCTATAGCTGTGTTGTAAATTTTTGAGAGTTGGAACCTAAGGGCTCCTCCTCTGTTTAAGGTTGGTTTTTCTCTCTTAACGTAGATGGCTTCCTTCACACCCCTTTCAAACCATCTGTCTTCTTTGTCCAAAATGTGAACATTTTGGTCCTCAAAAGAGTGTCCTTTGTCCTTAAGGTGTAGGTGGACAGCAGAGTCTTGTCCCGAGGAGGTAGCTCTCCTGTGTTGAGCCAAAGAGAAAGCTTCCTGGAGAGGAAGCGAAACGTCTTCAACTACGGAAAACAAGTCCAGTTGCTTTGCTTTTTACTTTTTTTGGAACAGTCAACTATTGGCATATAGCCAGAGAGAACAACAAGACTAAAGTGTAGTCAATCATCACTTATATTGACTAAACTGGGAATGACAAAAAGAAAACACAGATAAGTCTATACCATTGTAGATGCCAGGGCAACCTTCACTTTGAAGAAAAGCCTTACTAATTATATAAAAATGTCCAAACAAATATGTCCAAACATATGTATAAATGTCACCATAAAATGGTTTAAACGGTTGCCTGTTGATAGGAGCTGCTTTGTAAAAAGATGAAATCTAACATTCGTTTATCTAAATATATATATATTTTATCCAGTATTAACCAAAGCACTGGTGGATGTCCTATTTTCACAAGAAAACAATATTTATTTTGAAATAATGCTGTGTAACGCATAGGCACACAACATAATATATCTGCTTTACACTACCAGTATAGGCATGGGTGCCGACAGGTATTTAGATTATCCCAAAAATCTCATAAATGTCTACTGTGCAATTTATTTTTCTTTCTCTCAGTAAGGGGCCCTTGGAATTGACTCCCCCCCTCCCCAAATGGCACCCCGGAGTAAAGGGAACCAATGCACATTGTCGAGCTGAACTTACCTAAGTTATATTTGCAGTACTTTTGTCTCATGGACACAGAGACTTAACATAACCCTTTGAACCAGAATTTCTGGAAGATAGGGATAATCTGTAGTGTATCAATTAGGGGAGATAAGACTCACAGCAGAAACATCTCGTCATGGTTAGACTGATAAGACAGCTGTATTATTACAGCAAAATGTTGTTTGGTTCTGCTTAACCTTCTCTTCGCTCTCCTTTCATACCTTGAGTTTATTGTTCAGGAGTCATGGGGTGTATTGAAAAAGATTGGCATGTAGCACATATCCATCTATTTGCTGTTATTATTTGAATTACATTGGACTGCGGTGACTGTGAATTGGAAATGGGAGGGGATGGTAGCAGATAGCACTTCAGTCCCAGTATTTTAGGCACAGTTCTGCCTCAGTGAGCCAGGCTGATTGGGATGCTGTGGGGTCTCTCCTCTTCTCTCCCTCCAACCTTCTCCCTGCGTTTTTTGTTCTGCTTGGACTGAAACATGTTCTGATGGAAAACAGAGGGGGCCAAAATGTTTATGAAGGCAAAGCACACTGACACAGTCACAGAGAATGTATAGCATTATTTTTTTTTGAGCAAATGCATAAATAAGCACTTTGTGAAGTTACAAATAGTACCAGACATTAGTAGCCAAACTGAAGAATTTATATATTAGGGCTATTAATCGATTAATAAATATTAACAAATTATTTACAAATGTAAATTAACCATAAATAATTGTGATCAATCACATTTTAAATCATCTTATAATAAAATATATTTTAAAGGTTCTGTATCATGCTTTGTTTGTTAATTTTCAAGTAATTTCCCTCTGGGATTAAATAATTTCCCTATGGGATTATTAAGTAATTTCCCCCTGGGATTATTAAAGTATGTCGGATTCTGATTTTTTAAGCCTTCCAAAGTAAAGTATAGGAATATATTTGATAAAATATCCCATTTGGCACTATTCATTTGGTTGCTTTTTGGTGCTATTTTTTCAACCTGGAAGAAAGACGCTTGGCTTCACTGTAATGTTGCATCTACCCATTTTGCCTCAAAAAAGATCAGTTGCTAAAAGCACTACTTTGTCTAAACTTTGAGCAGAAATAATACCGCCTCGCCTCGCATCACCACTCGTTTGGTGGGTTGTTTACTGGGCAGGGGCGGCATGGTCATGGTAGGCAGTTTCTGGAGGGGGCAGATAATCAATGCCCTATGTAGACCAGTAATGAGCCACTTGTTTTCCAGGACAGGGAGGGACTGCTAGTCAGAGAGCAGAATTTAAGAGGATTACTCAGACATGCTTGAACAGAGCAAACTACCACCTTGGACATGATTTTGATGAAGGAAGCTTTTTTCTACCGTTGGCATACTTTTAAAAAGCTGTGAAATAAAAACAACATTAGATTGCCTGTGATTGACAAGACCAACCATTTTTTGACATTTGGTCAGGACAATATCATCCACCGTCAACCAGTTACAGTGATTGGCCTCTGTAAGGGGGGGGGGGGGGGGCATTGCAAGGCAGAATTGTATGTGGAACAAGTCTTGCAGCCGATGTCATGTTTCCAGCACTGTCTGTCCCAAACATTGTTAACTTTTTCTTTGTCGTCCATTCTTGTGAGACATATTGGATGTGTACAGCATATCCCTCTGCATTGTGGTCTTACTTTTAGTGCAAAGGAGTGCAGACACCAGTTTTCATTATTAAAGTAACATGTTCATCATTGCTAGCCAAAGTCCAATGATCACATGTGAAAGTGACATATGGCCTTTTCTCTAACAGGCTTTGCTTCCTTGCTTTCTGGGTTTTTGTACCTCTCATTCTGGACATTACTGTTTGCCATGCAGGTAAACGATAAGCAGAATCTTTTTTCCATTGTTAACTTGACTGAGCAACCATACGGCATTGCAGAAAGGCAACTCTTCAAATTAATCATCAATTTATTTTATTTTGTACTGAGGAACACCTCAGGACGAGAGGCAAACTAACAAAAAACAAACAAACAAACAAACAAACAAACAAACAAACAGACAGACAGCGAGAACACCAGCAGCAAGAATATGAAAAAAAAACTCATATTAATGAAGATAACTACAGAGATACACACCCACCACCTTCCACCCTCCATAAATCAGCAGTGAGCAGAGGATACCAAGACCAAGGAAACCAACAACCCTACAGAGCACAGAGGCAAAGGAGCTCAGCACATGGACACTATGCATTCACCCAGAGGACAGCAGAGGAAAGCCTAGGACTGAGCCCATGTGGAGCAAAGAACCAGGAGAGACATTCTGCCAACCTCACCAGGCACCAGTCACCCATGGATGACTCAGTTGCTGAATCTGGGGCACCACATTAGTGAGGGGCTGGGCACAGGAATAGGAAAGGGAAAACAAGACAAAAGCAAAATAGTAAAACAATAATGAATAAATAAACAATTATAAAAAAACTATACTCACGCCAGTGCCATGGGAACATGTCCATCCACTACAGCACGATCAACACCCCCTCGGGTGCAGACAGACCCCCATAGTGTGCCAGGAGGCGCCAGGAAACAGGTCCCTGGCCTCAAACCACAACCCACCCCTGAGCAGCGCAGCTACCCAGTCCAGGGTAGGCAGCTGGACTGAACCTCACTAAGTGATGGAACTATTCAGAGGGCACCAGAGTACAGGTTTCAGCCAAATCATGTTTTGAGGAGGCAAACATTGTTTCCATACTGACATAATCTAACAGAAGACTTCTAAACTCGTTCATGCAAAGTTTTGTTTTTGCTATCCAGTTCAGAATAAGGCAGTGATGACTGATACATAAGGCAGTGGGGACCATGTGTGCTAAATGATTTTTTTTATGCTAATGTCAGGCAAGTTACCCAATACACACTCTGCATATAGCTGGGTGTGTTATCTGTGCAATGTGAGCAGACACTAATCATGAACATCCTTTGTCCTGTGCTTTCTGTGGAAATCTTTGTATTGAGTAAGTTGTAGTTTCAGGTTTTCAAGCACTCTGAAATGTTAAAACATATTTGCGATATTTAGGATCTAAGCTTGAAGAGAAGTCTGTCCTCCATTCTAAGATTAGTAGGAAAATTGGGATGTCTGTCTGATTATAACCTGTTTATTCTTGATATAAATATTGGAAAGGCAGATGTTTAAAAATTATGGAACCCTGATAGGAAGTTGCAAATGTAGTTTATTTAGGATAGTTCTTACTTAATTTAGTCTTGAATTGTTGATATTCTAAGAATTTGTTGCTTCCTATCCCATGTTGTGTTACAAGCAGTGGTGTTTCTGGTATGATTGTGGGGCACAAAAAAATCCACATCTATTATCCATCCATCCATCCATTTTCCAAACCGCTTAATCCCTCAAGGGGTCGCGGGGGTTGCTGGTGCCTATCTCCAGCGTTCACCGGGCGAGAGGCGGGGTACACCCTGGACAGGTCGCCAGTCTGTATCCACATCTATTAGAAACAGCTAATTGTTTTGTTATGCATACAACCTGACTGATACATTTTAAATTAAACAGCTATATTTGCATAAACCAACACACTAGAAATTACATTTTATATAAGCTAAATGTAATAAAATTTTTATACATAAATTTACAAATAAAGGCTCGCAAATAATGTTCATTTATTGACCAGTAAATATTCACATCAATCCTTCAATGGGCAAGGACAACCAACTAGATTGTTGCACAGTTTCCGGCAGAACGTAAATGTAACATGTATGTTTCCAGTTTTTTGATGGGACGACCCTTTTAGCTATTTTGTTTAGTAGGTGTCCCTCTTGGAAAGCACCATACACATCCTCTAACAACTTAATTCTATGTTCTAATTCCAATATACGTGAATTCTCCTTTTTGTAACACATGCTGATATTCCTGTCAGGTTGTTATTTTATTGAATTAATAAGCTCAGAGTCTTTTAATAAGGATGTTTTAAATCTAAAATTTCTAGTGATGTGACTCTCTAATGGGCTCGACACATGAGGAGCAACGTTGCTCCCTTTCCATTCATTTCTTATGGAATTTATGCGATGAGGGGACAGTCACTTGCCCTCCCCCAGTCAAGGGCCCAGCAAAATTCATGTGTGTGAAATTTTGAGCTCTTACACAGACGTGCACACACAAGCTTGTGATGCGACACAAGAAAGTTCAACAAAGTTGTCACTGTGAAATGGCATTACAACCCTTTATCTGGGTCAGCCCTGAGGTCCGTGCTTAAAATTATGATATTCTCCCTGCTGTTTCCTTGTCGGCAATATAGGATGAACCCGGGTGTATTTTTCTTTTGTAGAGTAAACATAAAAGCAAGATTTCAGTCAATTCCAGCAAAATCGTCTGATTCTTCATCCTAGTCGGTCACTGACTGCTTTGAAAAAATAAAAAGCCCTCCAATTTCCTAACAAATAAAATTCCTGGGAAACAAGCGTCCCAACAGCGCCGTTTGAAATGCTGCCGCCACTGTCACTTCCTGTGTGTTGGGTTTTCACTGGGGTTGGCTGCTAACTAGAAAATGTGTAAACCCTTAGGGTGGGATGATGGGAGCACCATGTGTCACAAAGACCAAAATCATTAATTTATTGTTTAACAACTTTGGGGGGCTGCTAGTACCGCTGACTCCATGTGTTACTAAACCTGTCTCCTCTTGGGCCAAATACCATGTTGAAATCCCCTTCCCCACCAATGAGGAGATTGTTATGTGTGTGATCAAAGAGAGATGTAAAAAGAAATAGTGAAAAAATGAGAGGTCTCCAATATTTGGGCAGTATATATTAGCAATACAACACTTCATATTTTGAAGTGTTGTATTGTGCCTTCTGGGCCTCCAAATTGTGCTATTCATAAAAAATAATTTTCTGTTAATCAAAAGTGCTACATCACTTTGTCTAGAATTGTAACAGGCTGGGTGCACATGGAGATGCGGATATTCATCTGTGGAGAGAACATCAACTGTTTTTGAGAAGCAAGTTCCCTGTAGTGACATCTGCCTGTAGATCATTTCATCGATTGTGAATTTTTAACCTCTTCTCTTTTGCCCCAGCTCCACGAACATTCTCCTTAATGAACCATAGAGTGGACATACTCATTTTAGCACAGTGTGTACGAGACTCTTACCAAATATATGTGCTTGTGCATACACATGCATGTACAAAGTCAGTGCTTGATGCATGACTTTGCTGGGGGTGAGTATTGCTGCCTTCATATTTACAATTTCATTTGAGTATTCAAGCATTATGCATGTTTTTGAATTAATTTCTTTATTGACTTTGGTGACTCAGCATTCTCCTCAGTAGTTTTTTCTTAACACAGAGCGCTTATAAATTGCTATTCACTATATCTCGTTTTTTAAGGGTATCAGTCAGGAGAAAGGTACAAAGAAATTTCTCAGCATTATATATGTTTCATGGCTCGGTGAAGACAGTATTAAGAGTTGTGAAAAATGTGGAACAACAGGGACATTACAAAACTGAATGTTTATTTGATATATAATAAAAGACAATAAGGACACTGGTTCAGGCTGCCAAGAAACTTACTGCAAGAAAGGAGCTACAAGACTTTCCAACAAATGCAGTTGCTACTCCTAAAAAATATGTCCTGCAGTTTATATATATATATATATATATATATATATATATATATATATATATATATATATATATATATATATCTGTACTAAGGCCTAGGCCAGTGTCAGCTGATGATAGTAAAATTTTGGGGGGCACTAGAGGTTAGAGGTTACCACAACAAAAAAACTGTGCTTGAACATTAATTGGTCCACAGTTCCACCTCTGCTCCACCAAAAAGATGATGGAATAGAGGTTTTGTGGGGCGGTGTGAGTAACTCGCTCAGTTAGGTGTCATTAGGTGTTTTCGAGAAAGGTGGAGATAAAGGACTGAATTTATCAGGATGATAATGGACCCAAGTCTGCATTGAAATCAAATGAATATTATCTTCACCAGAAGACAATTATGAAATTTTCAAAGCAGAATCCAGGACAAAATGACAGAATCTGTGAGGTCATATAAAGGGGGTTTGGAAAAAAAAAAGATTTCTCACAGTCAGAAAGGCTTAGAGATGCTTTGCAATGTAAATTGTCCAAAATCAAAGAGATTTGATACTTTTCAAGCTAAATTGTAATAAACGTAATACATTTGCACCTTAAAATCCTAGCATTTTAAAAAGAGTGTGTACACCTTAAGGGATCCACTGTATTACATACAGTATAAAATATTTTAGATCCACAGCTAATATCTAACTGTGTTAATCTGCCATAAATGTGCCTTACCAGGAGGAAATAATAAAAAACTAAAAAGATATTAAGATGAGTTGCTTCTTAAAGTGCTATAGGAGAAATGGGATGAAATTGTAGATGAGGTGAAAAAGAAAAGCAAAAAAAGGGAATACATGTCCGAGGAGATTATTGTGATGCAATTAAACTCAAAAGTATGAGGACGAGTGTGAATTCACAATGACAAACAGACTCCGATAGATACTTGATAGATTTTTATTTGTTGTTGTATTGCTAGGGTGTAAGTCCAATGGCTCAAACAACATTAAAAAATACCAGCCTGTTTCCCCAAACTTAAAAAACAAAAACTTAATAACTTAAAACTACTCTTTTGTCACTCTTTCATTAAGATATAACTTTTTTTCTTTTAATTTTTTTTCCTCTCGCACCTCGAAGCTCAGAGGGACCAAGTTGTCAGGTATGAAGTTAATTGCTGGCGAGGGGGTGAAAATTTAAGTCATTGCCTCAGAGAAGACAATACAACACAAAGCAATGTACATTCAAACACATATCCACACCCAAACACCTTGGGTAGTTAGTTTGTATTTCTGCTGTCTCTGCAAAGCTGTTCAACACAGGAGAATCAGTCTCCAGCCAGCCAGCTGCTTTCTTGAATATCCCTTCAAGCTTAATATCACGGTGCCCTCTCCTTTGATTGTACATTTCGCTGCATGACTTACTGAACACTAAAGTCACCAACTTGTGGTCAGTGCATACTGGTGAGTGGAAATGGAGAAAATATTACTATTCTGCGCTTACATTTCCTATACACTGTACAGCTGCATTTACTCTAAGCCTGTAAGAACTGGTAGTCTCTTGTTGTGCCAGTTCAGACGTGACAGAAAACGGCATCCATTCGGGACGTAACGGACTGCGTTACCCATGATGCAATGTGGTCAAAATGGCCACCAACTCCCATCACGCAACACGGCAAAATGGCCGCCGATCAAGATAAGGTTGCTATGGTGATGGCTATAAAAGCCGATCACACACGACGATCTCCCTTCTTCCCTGGCTTTTGGCCAACCCGAGAAGACACACACAGCTGATTCCGTTGGGGTGATTCCCACGCCACGTGTTCGATTGCTCGCTGGACCGAGATTTTTCGACGCAACGGTTATTCCCTGCTTTATAACAGGAGGTCGACTTAAATAAGTACTTTTAAATTCCCTCTGATCAAAAGACTGAGAGACGCCGGATCTCCCAGTGATCGAAGAGGACCCCACTTTGTCTGGCCAACAAAGCGACCGAACCCGGTGGAAGAAACGAAGGAGTTTTTTTTCCCCGTCCCGCTGCAGCCTGCGGAAAACTGCGCTCGTCAAGACGCGTCCAGAAAGCCGCACACTCGGAGCGCTCCGGACCAGCCCTCAAAGTAACGGGGTTTTCCCCTTTTATTTCTGTTTCACCAACAGGGTGTTTAGAAGTGCCTGGGCAGGCGGTAGAACTTTGTAGGTGTTGGTTAATGCTTTTATTCCACGACGAAGTTGGAATTATTCTGCTGAACATTTTCTTTGTATGTGCATGCATTGTACAATTGATTTGCTGTGTTGATTTGTGATCCATCAATAACCCCGCCGTGGGTTACCGCCTTATTTCTTTTCATCTTTTTCCCTGCTTTCCCCCCCTCTCTCTTTTCGCGTCTTCTTATCAATTTAATCTTTTGTCCGAGCTCAAGTCGCGGGCTTTGCTTTAAACTCCCAGTTAGCTGCGCCCCTCGAAGCGAGGTATTATCCCATCAGCGTAAGCGTGGTTACGTCATTAGGACCTCCCCTCATACGTCATCGTAGCAGCCATCTTGGGAGGGTGACGTATATCTGAACTGTAGGTAGCTTAGCTGAACTAGCTTTGTGTAAGACATCAAGGCGTCCAGTGAGATTCCCGAAGCTGTTCTGTCTATCAATGCTGATACGTCAAATGCCGGTGTTTCGAGGGCGGTGTTAAACAACTTTGAGTTAAGTTAGGATCTGCTAACCGCTCATTTTAATCCATTGTTTATTTTTGTTTGTTCTTTATTTCTACATATATATTTTTGCATGTTTTAGTTTAGTAATGAGTAAGAATTCCAAAGTTGTTTGAATCAGAGAATTACTGCAACAGGGAATTGCTTTTGGTTCAATAAAACCAACCACTGCGGAATAGACATTGTTTTGTGTTCAGTCCAATTCACAGTTACATGGTTATTCAGAAATCAGAGCTAACCTCCTTTGGAGTTAACATCTGATATTAATACAGAGACAATATCATTGGATGGTGATAAGGAATAAGGATTTAAACTCTAATTGCAGTTACATTGGGGTTCTCACAGCCTGCTGGATAAACCTGGTCGGTTAACAGTCCGACCTGATCATTTATTCCAGCATAAATGAGTTCATAACAGCAAATTAACTAATACATTAGTGGTATAAATACTTATAAGCTTATAGCTAACATCACCACCATTTGAACTATATTTGTTATAGCGGAATTTTGAGTTGAATGATTTATTATTTAAATTATAATACCAAATTATAAATAATAATAATAATAAGCATATTCAACCAGCTTATGGCATAACATAAATTGGCTTTTCCCGGTGTGGGCTGGAGTCTACTTATTGGCGTTCCTTTAGACTAAATCGAATAACCAGCAACTTATGAATTTAATGAACACAATCCATATTCCAGCATTTTGACTGCTCACCTTACCAAAAGGACTATTCAGTCATAATTGATTAAGGAGGTATCATTACTAAATATATACGTGTTTGTGGTGGTTTGAGGTTGTTAACCTGAGGTTTGAATATTGATTTCTGGACTGGAAGTCAGCTAGATTGAAATACACAGCAGCCAGCGTCTGCTACTTGTCAATCAGAGTCTGTGTCGTGTTCTGCTTTGAAAAGAGAGACCTTGCCTCCATCTGGTGGACGTTGTTTGTAATTGCAGCATAATTGTTTGAAAGAGGGACACGATTCCCCATCGGCTGGACATTGTGTGCAATTACGGCTCAGTCTTCCCAAAGTGAAGGGCACCCTGCCTCCATCTGGTGGCCAGGATAGGTAGTTGCAGTCACGGTTTTAAAGACAGCTTAGATCGCTCAGTGTCCCGGAGGGACAGTTTTGAAAGTCAGTTTCTTTAAACTTACCTTACGGTTACGCCCTTTTGTCTTTTTTAATTTTATTTTATTCATATTTTTTTTTCCTCCTTTACCCCCTTCTGCTCATCATAAGTGGTCAAAATTGAGCTGTGATTTTGAAACTAAGGTTGCAATTTAGCGGTTTTTAACTGTCATTCTTTGCCACCTCTGAAGCTCCAAAACACTTTGCTATTTTCCACACATGTGTAGAGCACCTGTTCTTAAATAACTTACATCACAAACAAAGCCACAGCTTTATCACTTAATTACTGGCCAAAAGGTTAGTGGTCCATGTCACTCAAAGTTAATATTCTCAAAGTTAAACAAGCATATTAACCGTTCCTAAAACATAGGAGCTGTAAGTCGCAGGGTTGATTTTCCCTTGTGCAGCCTAATTAAACGCACGTTTTTGAATCCACTTTCTGCGGTAAAGTGAGTCATAGTGCGTGTTTGCTGTTAACAGTTAAAGTGAAGCCACTTAACAGTTGTTGTTAGCAGTCGTTGTTTAGCGCTAAGCTAGAATACAGCGTTGTTATTTGTTGTCTGTCGTTTAGCGCTGAGCTAAACTACAGTGTTGTTACTTGTTGTGTTGTTATCCATAGCTGACACAGAATGGATAGTGAAGATTCCTCAGTGTTTAGGTCTGAAGGAGCTGAAGGTCCAAACCATTCCATTGGAATGGAGGCCCAGGATGTCATTAGCTTACTGCTTAAAATGACACCGGACGAACAAACCCGTCTGAATCAGCTTAACATAGAAGACTGTGAGAGAGAATTCAGGAATTGGTGGAGGAGGTCCAGAGCAAACCTAAACATAGATTGGTAGCAGATGTTTTGGGTGAATTAACTGCGTTATACCACCGAAGGTTAACGCTAGAGACCAATCTGCGTAACAGAGAGGTTGAGAGGCGTGCTTTAGCTGAGGAAAGAATCAGGGAGCTAGAACAGAGAAGTGTTCAGGGCAGCTGTCATCCCACAGAGGAGCGAGAGGAGGATCGCATTAGCTTGCAGACAGAAGGATCTGAGTGTGAGAACTCCAAAGGAAAACATGGAGATCACACCTGGAGGACATTGGATGAACTGGGCCCTCAGACACCTTCTGAGCGAAGGGTAAGCGAAGGTCAGGACAGATATAGCAGTGTGATACAGAAAGAAATGCCTAAACAACTTACGGTGGCAATCAGGACTGATCCACATGATGTAAATCATGGGAAAACACCTGCTTCCCACCTGACCCCTGACACGGCTCGCTATGATCTTTTCCCCCCACCAGGGCGACGAGAGCACCGTTCCTGGGACACAGGTGAACCCCACTCCTCTGAACTGCGTCCACAGACAAGAGTTCATGACAGGGGGGGTCCCCCGGCGTCCCACGAACGGCCACCGATGCCAGGTAGGTGGTCAGAACTGGAGCCTCCCTCCCACCGTGGTTACCACAGGCAAGAGTCGTCAGGAGAGGACTCAGATGGACCAGCTCCGATCCCTGAACAGGGACTGCGGATGCGTCAACTTGAGTCCCTGGCCCGAGACGTAGAGCGTTTTGATCCTAGCAATACAGAATCCACCATTGATGACTATCTCAGAGAGGTAGAGCGCTGTCTGCTAGACTTATATAGCCCCTCAGCTCGAGAAAAGTTGAAGCTTATCTGGAAAACCACGTCCAGAAGTGTCCATGTTTTCATAGAAAGCCTCCCTCCAGCTACACGTGACCGTTATTCAGCTCTTTGTCAGGCTTTAAGAGAAGAATATTCGGCGTTTACAGACCCAGCTTCGGCCACTCTTGGAGCTTTTGCAATTCAGCAAAAGAGAACTGAAGCACCAAAAGAGTACTACCGTCGCTTGCGGGCTGCTTACTTTCAGGGACGAAATGCTCCCGGCTTGGAGGAAGACCACACTTTCAAATCTTTGTTCCTCCATAATCTTCATAAAAGCGTGCGTTATGAGGTTACCATGCATTGTAGAACCAAGAAACTTAGCATGCAGGAAATCAGGAAATATGCGCAGGTGGCATGGGAAACACGTGTCCGGCCCAACAAAGGAGCCGATAGTGATAAAAAGGTTCTGCAGATTCAAGCCGAACCAGAAAAGAGTTTAGGTCTGGAGGGACATGAGATGCCTCCCTTCAAACCTAAAACTAGATTTGGTCCTAAGAAGCAACATGGTTTTGAGCCGCAGCAGAAGAAAGCTTCCCAGGATAGGAGAGGTCAGCATGGCAGCATGGAAGGTGAGAGGTTTCAAAAATGGCACAGGCCGGATCCAGCCCGAGACGGTAAGCAAACTGACAGGCCAGAAAAGCCGAAAAGCACACATGACAACAAAGGCTGGAACCTGCGCATGGAGGAGTCAATGAGAAAGGAGATGGAGGAGACTTTTCGCAGGTTGCTAGCCGAAACAGTGCATCAGATCGCGCCGCAGCCGTACCAGCCACCATCAAATCTAGCCGACCCTCCAAGTAAGCCAGGCCCAAAACCTCCGCCAGCATGACTAGGCGTGGACCAGGCTTCCCCTTCTAACAGAGTTTATCTGATTAAGGGGGGGAACCAACCGAAAAATCACCAACAACCTTCTAAGATCCCATCAGCAGGTGATCAGAAAGCCCCTTTTCTAAGGTTTCTAGGTGAGCTAAACCATCATGAAAATGCACACCGCTTATACTGCTCGACAGTTATCGGAGGATGTGTAACTGCAAATGCTCTTTTAGACACGGGTTCCGAGATCAGTCTAATGTGCTCAGATTTGTTTGATGAGGTGACCAGAGCTATGGTGTCTCTTGGGAAACCGTTCCAGGTGGAGACCTGCAACGTGGGCATCACCAGCTACACTCAGGATCAGTCATGCATCACCAAACGGGCGTGGTTAGACATCACTTTCCGTGACATGACCCTGGTGCACCCCATCTACATATGTACTTTGGACACAGAACCTTTTCTTGTGGGTCAGGACCTGTTGAACAGGTTAGCCCCACTCATTGACTGCTATCATGGTCATCTTTGGGCCCAAGTGGGGACTCCAAAGCCCCTCACTTCTGGAAGTGGACTGTCCGTCCCTATCCACCAGGTGACATGCTCCGAGGAGCCCAAAGAACTTTTAGCACCATTTCTGCCTTCAACAGAGCCGATTTCCAAATCCTCTGACACACCACCGCTTCTCAGCGATCAGAGAACTTCTCTCAGCAGCCACACATCTTTCCTCTGCTCACTTAAACACTCTGGAGTTGAACCCTATAACCCCAGAGTGGCCGAAGGTGTCCACCTGGAAAGCACATTCATGCCAGACGTGCTGCTGGCTCTTTGGTCAGAGAAATCTGCGATCAGCAGAGATCTGTACAGCTCTCTGTGCCGTGAAAAGCCCCATCTGGCTGAAACAAAACACAGCCACTACCTGCTCTCAGCAGACTGGCCTCGCCGGCTTCTGAAAGCAACGGGGGTGTGCATACTTTATGCACAGATTGGCACAAGACAGCTCTCTCATCCTTTCAGCATTGTGGAGAATTTACATCCTCCAGTATTTGTTGGTGCTGATCTTCTGGTACGGCTGGGTGCACAGCTGGACACTTGTAACCAGGTCCTGTGGGCCCAAGCTTACGTGACCCCAAGTTCCTTCCTGGACACCCCTGAAGCCATGCGATCAGGGCAAACCATCCCACAGGCTTGCCAGGTGGCTAGCGAGACAAACATGCTAATACCACCACAGACTGCAGGTGTACCTATTAGATTAGCCATCCTGAAAGGACAACAAATGCAGAGCACGCAGGTTTTCTTTCAACCCCTTTCTTATTTCCAGGAATCCAACCTGGTCATCCGGGGCACACCCCTGCTTGAGCTGAACAATCGCTCAGCTTACCTGTTAGTGGAGAATCCAACCCACATGCCGATCCAAGTGGTGGCGAAGAAACCTCTTGGGGTGCTCATCGAAAGCTCTTTCCACGACTTTGAGCTGAGCATTCCCGTCATCGGAGACCTGCCCTTATCCTTGACCGGCAGACAGGACTCTCCAGACACCATGTTTACTTTTCCTTCCAGCATGATCCAAATCAGGCGACATGAAGCTCGGCCTGCTGGATCCATTTGTGGTGCTACGCTTGAAGCTGAAGGAAACCTGTTGGTGTATGCGACAGCAACCAACCCAACAGAACCAGCACCAAATCAACCAGAGAACTGGGACTCACCCACTGAGCCCTGCCCTGGTTTCGAAACAGAAATTATGCAACAGCTGGAAAAAGCTGATGCACTGACCACTGAAACAGAGGAAACAGCACTTAAGGAGCTGTTTTATGAGTTTCAGCCCATTCAGCCCAAAGATTCAAACGAACTTGGGATCACACTGACACACATCCATGACTCACCAGTAGGAGAACACAGAAGCTGCAAAGCTAATCTGAAAACTCTCCAACAGGTGACGTCCCGGCCTTCAACGGCCCAGGACACCCAGGAGTGTGTACAAGGCTGCTTAACCTGCAGCCAGTTACAACCCACACGACCGCCAGACCGAGCCCTGCTTCAGCGAAGGGGGGTTATATTTCCGTGGTCACATTTGCAGACTGACTGGATCGGTCCAGTCCCCGAATCGTTAAGAGATAACAAATATCTTTTGACAATAACAGGCAGTTTCACAGAATGGGTCGAATGTTTGCCGGCACTGAAAGACACCGCTGTCACCACAGCAGCCCTGCTGCTAAATCACGTTTTCAGCCGGTGGGGCCTTCCCCTGTCCATCGACTCGGACAGAGGAACGCATTACACGTCAAACATTATGACCGTGCTTTTCAACATGTTGGGCGTGGAAGTTAAATTCCACATCACCTACCGCCCACAGTCATCCGGACGGGTGGAGCGAATGAACTGCACCGTGGTCAGCATGTCAAAGGAACATGCCAGCAGCCATGACGGGGACCGGGATACAAAGCTTCCCCTGGTCCTAATGCTAGTCCGCTCTACCTCACCATGCTCCACAGGGGTGACACTTTTCCAGATGATGACAGGAAGGCAAAGGACACTTCCCCTGAATCTCATCTACCAGCCCGTAGACGTCAGTGTGACAACCGTCTACACTGCACACCAGTGCGTCACTGACTTAAAAGACCGTCTCCGAACGACTTTCGCGTGGCCTCGAAAGAACCTAGAAGCCAGCGTGCAAAGTCCAGAGTACACATGGGTTCAAGCGAACCAAACTAAACCGTCCACTAAACTCTCCTCACAGGGAACGGAGCCTAACTCCGCCCGCACCGAAGAGAACAATGCATAGCATTAAATAGGACAAGTGCATGTTCAATCAGGACACTTTAAACATGCACTAATAAAGCAAGTGTCCATACATAACTTCACGTCTATAATTTCACACTCAGCCATAACACCATGCATTGCTTTGGAAACGCTCGCAGAAGTGGTAAAGAATGACATGATGTATACTCAGGTTGTTAGAGATTTAATGCAGGACCTCACTCGAGAGGTTAGTTCATCCATAAATAGCCTTGCTGAAGGACGGATTCCTCCGTACCTGGTACCAGTAGATTTGGTTGAAAAGGTTCTCAAATCTGCCTCTAGTGAAACACTGCAACCACCACAAACACACCTGGCGTACAGCCTAGGTAGTGCAATTCCGATATTTGTAAATCCTGACAACTTGGAGATAGGATTTATGCTAAACCTTCCCATCATTGAAAGAGCTAATGTGTATAGGCTTAAATCAGTATTGAATGTCGGTTTTTGGCAAGGTGAGACCCACGTACACCTACAAACTCCCTCAATATTGGCCTATCATGATGCTGACCCCAAGCTTTATTTAGTCCCTAATTTGGATTTGTGTACCAAAACCAAAGACATCCACTGGGTATGTCCAAGCAACCCATTTATCAGAGATGTTACCAATTACCTGTGTGGTCTAAGGAAGGAATCTCCTGAACAAAACTGTCAGGCTAGAATGACCCTTAAAGATGCAGGTGTGGAAACCAAAATTGAGCGGGCAGGTAACCGCTGGCTCGTTAGCACCCCAGAGGCAGAAGCCCTGTTATCCTACGAGCAGCATGACACAGTTACTAGACTTAAACTGCCCAACCAAACCATTTTCTGTTCCCCACCTCAAGGTGCTGTAGTCCACATTGGAAACATGGTTCTGCATCACCTTGACGTTGACAAATATGACTCAGAGATTGAAATAATAGATGTCTTTAAGGGATACAATTTCAGCATTGATGTCGGCATTGAAAGACAGCTTTTACTTGCAGGCACCCAGCTGATTAAATTCAGTCTCACTCCGTCAGAGTTGAGCTCGGTCCCTCTGCTTCGCTTCCCCAGAGCTACAGAGTCGACCGACACTCACATTATGACCATTATTGTTGTTCTCCTTGTATTTGGATGGGCCATCACTACTGCGATGGCGTATGCAGCATACAAGCAGATCAAACAGTTGCAAACCAGGATTGACGCCCTCACCTTTGTCGCTCCCAGGTTCGTAGCACCAGCTCCTTGAAGGCCATAAGCTGATTAGACTACGAACCGCTGTCTCTTTCCTTTCCCTTTTTCCCTCTCTCCTTTCTTTGGTTCAAAGTTCAAACCTGATGACCAATGAATGTATTGACAATGGTGATTGTGAAGTTTGCATTTCTTTTTTATTATTACTTTATTGTTGCCTTATTAGCCAATAGAAATGACTAGCTATAGCTTAGTCCTGCCCAGGCTAGGTCACTGACCCAGGCACAATGAATGCTTTGTTTTTCCTCCTCTTGGATGATGAACTGAACTGCATGAATCCCAATGGACTACTAGAAAGACTATGAGGTTGTTCCACTCATGCACAACGGTCTCTTGATTACAGCACTACTAAAAGAGAACAAGTCACATACACTTGAATACCTGCTTTCGTTCCTTTTTTAGTAATGATTTTTAGTCCTTTTGTTATGTTTACTTTAGAGACCAGAACCCACAGATTCTTTCTATTCTAACAGTTTACTTGTTCACATGTTTGTCTGGCATCAGCAATGCATTAGATAAAGGTTAACCATGCATTGTACGTATGTGTTGTGTATGGTATCTGTCTTTGAAGACTACCTTGTGAAGGACAAAACGCTGTTAATACATGGTCTGGTATCATCTTCATGTTGACTGTCTACTTCACCTCTCCTTCCTTCTCTCCTTTTTCGTCTTCTTATGCTTTCATGATCTGTGGCTTTCTCAATTTAGCTGCCACTCTTTCAGTTGCTATAAAATCTGGATTCTAAATTGCAAAAGGAGCAATAAACAAGATTGACTACAGCCTCTCTATTGATCACTTCTCCAGTGTGCGTCCATGATTTGTAATATCCCTTCCACCCACATAGCCCCCTCTCATCCTCCAGCAAGAATGCCCGCTGGTTAGGGCACCCAGAGACAAGGCAAATCATAATAGGACATGAATCAATTTTTGCTACATTAAGCTTCTTGTTCTCTCCAAGACAAAGGGGTTTAAAGGTGGGAGGATGGATGTGGTAAGAAAAAAAACTATTGCAAAATGTTCACCAGAAATAAAATAGCTTGCTTCTATTCCATAAAACCAGGCCACATTTGAAATGAAAATGCAGGAATCTGAATATGGCTTTACAGTTTAATAGCTAAAGATGTTGAAGATCAGGATTCAACCTCGTAATTCACTGTCATAAATGTAATGATTTACATATAACTATCACAACTCCTCCTCATAACATCTTTGCCCTTAAAATATAGGCGTCAAACCCAAATTTGGCCTACAGAGTAATTGTATTCAGCCCGCGAGGTAATTTTGTGTACCAGAGCTGGCCAGTCAGTAGACAGCTTATAAAGTAATTTCAGAATGATGTGCCTTTGTGTTTCAATCAGGATCCCCAAGCCCCCTTCCCCTTTTCCCCTTCATATTAAAACCAGTTATTTTGATAAAAATAAAACATGCCAGGTATCTAGCTTGAACAAGTGTGTATCAGAGAAGATCAGAGTCTAGCAAACTGGGCTTCCATGATGGCAAAGTTGTTTACTTAAATCACTTTTTCTTAATGTTCAAAAGGCATGGAGTTGAATGACCGACAGACTGAGGCTTCATCGGCGCTGCTCCAGTGTGTTGCAGTGGAAAAACAGCTAAGCCAAATAGCAAAGCCCTCAATTTGCTGCTATGTCTACGTCCAGACTGTCAGCTGTCGTCATGAGATCATGACAGAAAGAACAAAATTTTGAAAAAGCGGTTGACACGGTTGAAATAGGCTTTCTCTGGAGGGTGGCCGGACTCAGTTTTAGAGACAGGGTGAGGAGCTCTGCCATCCAGGGGGAGCTTAAAGTAAAGCCGTTGCTTCTCTGCATCAAAAGGAACACGTTGAGGTGGTCAGGATGCCCTCTGGACGCTTCCCTTTGGAGGTTTTCCAGGGAGACCTCGGGGAAGACCCAGAGCTCACTGGAGAGGCTGTTTAGCTTGTCTGGCCTGGGAAGGCTTTGGGATCCCCATGAATGAGCAGGAGGATGGTGCTTGGTCAAGGTATTTCTGGGGACACTTCCAGGATCCGTGACCAGATCTTGGATAAACATAAGGATGTATAAATGGACTAAATGGTTAGGTTTTCTTTAAAGGTAATTATTACTCTTCAGAATCAGAATAACATAGTAGTAGGAGCAGCAGTAATAATTTTTTTTATCATTTCATCTCTCACCAACACACACAGAATGTTTTCTGCATTACATTACATCTGGCAGGGAAAATTACCCATCTGCCGGCCAAACACACAATGTACCAATCCTTTAAACGGGTTTAAAAAGGATATTATACTGAGAGATATTGTATTAAGCTTTAAAATATTTTTGTTATGCTCAGAACACATTATACTTATAACCCTTAATATAAAGGTCTGAAGAAGGTTGTGTCCCAGTTCTTCTGATGTATTGACACTATATAACACAATTTTCTTGCTGCTTCAGGCAAAACACTTCAAGTCATTATTTTGTCTGTTTTGGAGGCAGACCTTTGGCTCCAGTCTTCAACTTATTACTCTCTTTTAGTGTAAGTTGAACAAAGGAAACCATAAAGAAGAACAAACTAAAGCTTAAATTACTTAGCATTGGTGTCTATGTAGTGACTGGAGAGAAGGACCTTACTGTGTCATTTTTTTCTGAAGTTAGTGAAAACAAAAATACATTTTACAAATAAAGCTTTCCCTTTTCGGTTAAGATATTCAAGGTACTTTCATTACTTGGTGTTCTTTGATACTTGAATTGTCCCCACGCCCACATCAACCACAAAAAAGTTTAATGATGCTTTGTTAGTTTAAATTTTTTAAAGTAATAATGGCTAAATAATACAAAATGATTTCAAGGTAATCAGTAAAGTCAGTAAACGTTTTAATCTTACATCCTAAAAGCTAGTTTATGAAGCTGAATGAAAATTAGGAAAATGTGTTCAAACAACCGCCCAAAGCTTAAAAAATCAAATTAAAAAATTGCCATACGGATGATCTTTCAGTCCCTTTGCTTTGTCTGATCATTAACAAATTCTAATTCTTCACAGTCTGACAATTTGGAAAATCCCAGTACACTGACAATTAACTTTGTATTTTACATAATTGTTGTCTTCAAACTGTTATGTTTTATCTGAAGACTTCACAAAAAGGCTTGAGTCTTTTTGGTATTTTTCAGATGTGTGCATTCACACAAGGAAATGACCTCATTGATAAAGTGTGTCATACCATTCTGCTAGGACTAAAGCTATGGATGGTTGTTATTCACATGTAAGTCTATGTGCATGTTGCAAACTTTCGAATATTCTTGCAGACAGGGGAGACAGAAGGACAAGCACTGGATCCACTAAAGTTCACAACCCTTCCTTTTGCTCTCTTTCATTTGGTTTAGCTTCTTTTCCCCTTATTACCATGTTTACAGTTTGGTGGTGCTCTGAAAGCTATGTTGGCTTTGGTAGCAGTGGCATGGAAAATAAAAGGGGAGGAATTTTCAAAACACGTCTGTGAGTACACTGATATAAGAGGATCAGACATGCAAGAGTGGGATTGGGCTGTTGAGCTTTCCAAAAGAGAATAAAGGATGAATTATCATTTAATCCCACTCTGGTCAGTTTCAAGAAACAGGATGAGACGAGAGGAAAAAGGATTTATACACGTTTTTCCCCACCAAGCGATTTGAATGTTGACAAAGAACGATTTGTGGCGTGGGAGGATGAGTAAGATGGTAAAAGAGGGGTCAGCCATCTGTGAGACAGATAACTCACAGCCGCTAGAGACATTCAGGTAGGGATGTTTATCTTAATAAGTAAAATTACTATTTAAACTAGGGAGACGGACTACTTCTATAGGTTTGTTCACACATAAAATCAGGGAGCAACAGGGTAATGACAGCATCAAAGGCCAACATATTAGCAATTTGCACTCAAAAGTGTATGTTATTCATCAGTGGTTTCAATTATATATCAGGGAAAAATGTAGGTTGTGGATGAATTCGCCCCTTTACCCATACACAAACCCATTTTGTATCCATACATTGCTTTTTTTGGCTAAACCTTTGTCCATATTGTATCTAAATATTTCACTACAAAATATCTGTAAGCAAGAAGGTACTGGGTTCAAATCCAACCCTGTTTCTTAGCAAAATTTTTGTTAAATTATGACATAAATAATCATAAAACAGTTCACATAATTTACTTTGATTGCATATTTTTTTTGAAGATGTTATGTTACACTTTGTATCCTTTAATTGTGATTAGAGTCATTGTGTGGGTAATTTAACTCATGAACTATGACAGATTGAAACCCCTAACCAAACCAAAACAAACTATAAATGACCTTCTGCTGGTTTATAATGTTTATTGAATAACCATATTTCCTTTCAGTTTATGATGAGGTCATTACATGTTCATCGGCCACTTTATCAGTTACACCTGTTTAGTTGCTTGTCACCAACCTGAAGTTAAAATCAATCATGATCCCTGGTTGGTCTCAATCATAAGTCCAACTAGGGACAGATGTAGCAAATTAGCTTAGACAGTGAGTGTTGTGGTTTTCCATATCCCTTAATACTGAACGATCGTCTGAAGGGCAGGGATTGGTCAGATGATTGGTCAGTGGATTGGTCCTGCTCTTACCCCCCTCTGTCTCACAAGTATCTATTTTTTGTCCCACATGCCAATCATTCTGACAAGCTCTCGTAACTTCAATGTGTGTGCTCATTACTTCTTAGTTTCTGGTGGTTGGCTGCACATGTGCACTTCTAGTGTTTATGTATCCTGTTAGCTTAGTGGTTAGCTTCGGTGTTAGCCGTACATTGTAGCTCGGCTCCTCACATCGTATACTTTGAACATGGCTGAGAGTTGCAAGAAGCAAACTGTGTACAAGTTTATGAGAAGAAGAGGAAGGACCAGAGTGGATTTGGTAGATTTTTTTCATGCGATCCCCCTGAGGTGACTGCGGGATTTACATGCATAATCATCTCTACAATTTGTCTGAAAATAAAGCAAAATAAGAAAAATCAACAGAGGCATTTATGGGGAGGAAAATGTCTTGCCGAAAGATGTCAGAAGAGAAGTGGTAGAATGGTTAGAAATGATATATAGTGTTGCTCAACTAAACATGTGTCACAGCCAAGGTATGCAGAATACCATCTCTGAATGCACAATGTCTTGGACCATGAAGAAGAAGAAGAGCTTAAGCAGCAGCAGACCACTCAGGGTGTCACTTCTGCCAGCTAAGAACAGAAAACTAAAGCAACAATTTGCACAGACTCACCAAAATTGGACAAAACCAGTTTGGATAAGTGCTGTCCACTGAGACAGCTGCAACATTCAGATGTTAGTGTAAAAAACAACATGAAAGCATGGATCTATCCTGCCTCGACTCAACAGTCAGGCCACTTCTGCTGACATATTGATGTAAGGGAAGTTTTCCTGAAACCATTTGCATAACACAGTACCCACTGAGAACTTAAATGCCAAAGCTAGCCTGAAAACTTCTTTGACCACAGTGTAGCCATCTTTTTATTGCTACTTCCACCAGGGTGCACATGTCACAAAACTCAAATCATCCCAAAATGTTTTTTTTGAAAATAAGTTCATTTTACTCAGATGGCCTCCACATTTATCAGATCTCAAATCACTGGAGCACCTATTGGATGTGGTGGAACATGACAATCATACCATGGAGATGCAACAGACAACTCTGCAGTAACTGTGGGAAGCTTTCATGCCAATACTGATTAAAATGTCAGATGAATGTTTCCTTGCTGAATTTATGCCATGTCTTAATGAAATGAGGTTAAATACGGTTCTAGCAAGTTGTACCTAATGAGGTTGCCAGTGAGCTTAGAAAGTTTAAACTGATAGTTGTCAAGATAAAACTTCACCAAGATAAAACTTCACCAAGGCTCATCAATATTATTTCAAAAAGGTAAAATGACGAGTCTCCTGAAATTTGCAAACTGATCTTTTGCCCTGATTGGAAAGATATTTTGGAAGCGCTGTACGTTTCTATCCAATAACAAGCATGTCTTCTTTTTATAACGTAATATCCAAAATTCTTTTAACATGTGCATCAATGGGCCTGGGGTCATCAGGAGACACTGAATTATAGAGCTGTGTCTCTTGAGAGTATCTATAACAATTAATGCCATGTCTACTAATGATGCCACCAAATGATAGCATAAAGATAAAAAAAAAAAGTTGGACCTAAAATTGAGCTTCGTAGATCACCACAGCGTAGACCATAGCATAGCATACACTCCATAGAGCTAGGCTTAGCGGAAAAGTGGCCAGAGCAAATGACATTATTTAGTGTTAAAAATAAGAATGAATGGTTTGAGTTCACCAAAAGGCATGTGGTTGATTTTCCAAATGTACTGAGGAAGGTCAGATGAGACTAGAATTCAACATTTCAGCCACCAAAGAAAATGCCTTTCTGGTGCAAACCCAACACTGCAATGGCCCGGACAGGCAGGTGATCTGAAATTCTAGCTGGAGAAGGTATTGCGTTTCAAGAGATTTATTATAAGATTAAGATCTGGTGACAGTCAGACATCCTCTGCAGGAGGAAGCTGGAAACCTGACAATGATTACTTGCTTAATGCAAAGGTGTTAAGGCTGGTTTATGCTTGACGCACATAGGTTCCGTGCGGAAATGAGATGTGTGGACACGTCTGCAACAATGCTCCATGCAGCTTTCATTTTAAAGCCTCTTACTTTCCTCAAAGAGTGATGGCGATTTTTGTCAAGGAATTGTTAACAATTTGTTGATCACGGTGATCTTTATGGGAAAAATCATGAAGATGTATATATTTATGAACCTTCGGCAGAAAAAGCGCTTGCTCAAGCGCATCACTAAGATAAACATTTCTGGCATTTAATTAGTTAGAATCACTCTCAGTAACTATCTGAATCCCTCTTAAGCTAAGACTCCTGGGAAGTAACCTTTAGGCTAAGATAGGAACTCTTTGAGAGGACTCTGAGAATATTTGTGAATATGGGCTCTGGGGATTGCTAGAGCAAAGAAAAACAACAGACCTTCTATAAAGCAGTCTGTTACACAACAAAACAATTTTCCTCTACTTTTACAAAATTGTGTACAATGATCTAATGACGGAAATAAGTGTACATGATAGTAGAGAAGCTGACAACTGAGTCAAAAGGTCTGATTGTCAGAGATGGTGCCAATGGTGTACGAAACATGTTAAATACCCCTATAAAGGTACTGAGACAGGAGAGAGAGAGAAACAAAATGTAACTGTGAGCATTGTGGTCATACATTCAATGATTTAACAAACGTTGTGCAAGCTGGAATAAACAAAATAGTTAAACAATCTGAAAGATGTAAACAGAAATTTTTGGCTCTCCTAAAAGCTGTTTTTTCTAGGGGCAATTGGGTTGTTAACGGGCCCCTCCACAAGTAAGACAAGCAGTTTTAAGGTTCAGCAAAATGATGTCTCTGAATATCTGGCTTACAACATAATTATGAAAAAAGGGACTACATGCATTTTTTTAAACAGAAATAGACTCTCTTATGTTTGGTACAAAATGTTTTTTGTTAAGTGTAGGCTTCTTCTCTCTGTCTCCAGGATCTTCCTCCAGGCAAACACAAGTGACAAGAGGAATTTAAACAAACAGAAGATAAGCCTACAACTCAGCTACACATTGAAAACAATCTGCAGCTGGAGTGACATGCAACAACTCAGGACTCTACCACAGAAACAGTATTGTTTCTAATACACCAACAAATGCCTGTCTACCCTCTTCACCACCTGAAATCCTGCCCAGCAGATCCTCCACAGTGGAATTCCAGTTTCACCACTCTTGGAATTCACTGAACAGATGCAACTTCTTACGAGAGCTGGAAAATAGATTAGACGTTGCCCTACATCTTCTTTCTACATTCCACCTTTCCTCAAACCACCAGATAGAAGCTGTACCAATACAATAAAAAAAAAAAAAACTAAACAAAAAAAAAAAAAAACGTCTAGCACCCAAAGCACCACAGGTGTCAACACGTGAAACACAAAAATCCACCACTCCACATATACACTACAAATAAAGTCTTCTCATATTTTACTGCTTGGAACTAGTGCTGATGCCATCCATGTCCAGACTCAAATGCATCCCTCGTTGTTTCACTAAGAACCTGACAGCGTCCAGGTATATGGCAGCTGCATCAATCCAGGTCTATAATAAGCAACAGAAAACAAGATCGAAATTTAATGAAACATGAAGTAATGTTAAATGTTAATAGCATTCCATCCAGCAGCACACAGTTTAAACCATTAAATATAATATAATAAGAATTAATCAATGTAGGAGTTTAGCAGGAAAATCCTATTTATATGATTCTATTGGCAAACACAAACTCAATGTCATGTTCTTAAGTGATATTTGGCTATGTCAAGAAACTAATTCAGGAGTATTAACACTGCCTATCTCCAGTGATCACTGGAGGCGGTGCACACCCTGGACAGGTCGCCAGTCCATCACACAGCAACACTCATTCAACTAAAACTGATTAATTTGAAAGCAGTCGTTTGTAAAATGCAAAAGTAAAGGATTTCACATTCATCTGCAGCCACTAACACCACATTTCTTCATCCATGTACATTTTGAGGCTGAGCTGGCAATTCACAATCTCTCCAGTTACAAAGCATGTTTCACACTATCAAAATCATGAATTTGAAAAATCGGCCTTCCGTAGAGAGAAGGCTTTTTTGGGGTCTGTGTAGTGTCATGCAAGAAAAAGCAGATACTGTATCAGTCATTGCGAGAAAAAATAAAATAAAACATGTTTGCAGATCCCCTGTCTTTAGATTTTCCATACAAAGTGCTGGATGGGATTCATTTGCAAAATGGCCCCATGTCACAACAATCCTCCACAGAAAAGTTAAACATGACTCACTGTAATGCTTTGAGATAAGCACAGAGGACATGGATCTATGTGAGTGAATGCAGGCTTGTTTGTTTCTTTATAGGAGGACTGAACAGATTGTGAGAGGTACAGGAAGAGATAGCAAATGTGTATACAGTATAGTGGGTCTATCTTACCTGTGACCATAAAACATCCAACAAAAAGATAGATTATGCTTCATAGTATCAAATAAATGTGGATCTGGATCGTATTACCTGCATAGAGAGAATTGTAAAATAAAACACAAAAAAAAACAACACAAAAAGGGTTGTCTTATTAGAGCAAAATAATCCAGATATTGCTTTTCTGAGAAACCAAAAGCAGTTCAACATAAAGTTAGTGTTTAAAAGTTACCCATTTTGAATCTATCAATGTAAAACTCCCTTCCATCAATTTTCTCTAATTTTATACAAGGAACCAAAGTAAAAGAGGTATAAAAATAAGCATTTTTGAAGTGGGGCTTGTCATGATTATGATGAAGGAAATTGAACTGACAAGCAAAACAAAAACATAAGCATGCAGTAACAGACTTTTGGAACATACTGGGTCTTAAAAATGTTTTGTGTCAGCTTGCTAACTGTTTCTCCTTGGCAGATTAGGTGCCATTGGCAGAATCTTCTTTTCACTTCAATTTGAAATTTTCCAGCCATGACTCTAAAAACTAACTGTGAGACTCCATCAAGCAGTCAGGTACCTGCGTACATCCGTGAAAATTGCTACCAAATACTTGTCTAAATGTAAATGGCCTTGGATAATTGTTATCTTTGGTGAGTGGAGCTGTTTTTATTGACTGCTCTTTTTAAGGCATTATGGATTTTTTTTCTTTCTTCATAATTTGAATTTAATGCTACGGACACTTGGTAAAAAAGGTCATAACTTGTCTAAAAATGCTTTGGGCTTGATTCTTTTTACTCTCCTTGTTTTTAAAAGCTTCCTCCTACAAAGAGAACAAGGATGGTGTTTTATTTCATAAGGGACTTGAGATTCTGAAATGTTCTTGATTTAACAGCTATGTATTATGCTATGTATCACCTATAACCGGATTTGTTTGAATGCACTCCTACTTTTGAGCACCATAATGAAAGGAGGAGCATTTACATACTTTCCATGGATCTGTTTCTTTCGCAAAACCTGTCTTCCCATCTGCTCATTATTTATTAAACCTTGGCAGACATCTAAAGCCTCTGTGATCCGTCTTTGTGGTAGTGCTTCCTGAAACATCTGATTTCAACAAATGTGAAATTATCTGTTAACTTTGAATTGCAGTGGAAAATGTGATGGACCAGAAGCCGAGAGCTACTTTGTCAGCTCCCAGTAGAAAAGTGCAGATAATTTTTCTTTAAGATAAAACCAACTATTAATCCCTATGAAACCTTTTCCACATTCTGAGAAATAACTAAAACCTGCACTATATTCTAACGGAATTTGTTGCAATCCACCACAAATTACTGCACAGGATGCATGGTTTTCAAAACTATGGTATGCACATGTGTTCAACACTCATGTGTTTAAATATTGTCTTCCGAACTCGGAAATAAAGGCAATAAGTGGTAAAGTCCACCCGTGTTTGTTTTGTTCTCAGTATAAATACAGATTTTCAGTGAAAGGTCCCTGAGTTTTATGAGAGAGCGCTAGAGAACAAATGGCATCGTAGAGATTGAGGAACGTCTCACTCTGTGCCTCTTTGGCCTGGGAGCTGCTGCTCCTGTGTTTCACTGAAGACCTACCGCTGTGCGAGGCGTACGGCTGGGCTTGGTGGATGTGCCTTGTGTCTGTCTACTCTGGGTTGCAGCGGCCTTCTGGAGCTGAGTCCAGTTGTCCTTTGCTGCTCTTGGTGTTGTGTTGCAGGCCTTCTACCATTCTTACCACTCAAGCAACATAGACGCCCATGCCCTCTCGCACAAAAAAACATAAACTTATGTATTGACATACACAGACAAAAGCCTTGAATGCTATACAAACACAGCTTACTATTACCTCAGTGTGACCCTGATTTAATAAAGCCAATCACCCAACTGGGATTCCTTCTTGATATATAATTTTTCTAGATCAAAACTGTCAAATGTAGCCCACCAGCTGTACTATATGGTATACCTTTAATGCCAGGACAGCACATGTGGACAAATCAACAACTTCTACAACAACAAAACAATCAACTGCTTATTACGTTATGCATGTATAACATATTTTCTTATTCCAGCTACACTATTCAAGCTTTACTGATTCCCTGCTGCCCACAGTGGTTACATTTTATTTCGCTGCGTGTTTCAGTCTCAAAAATCACACAACATGAACAAGACCATCCCCCTGCAAGAAAAGCGTCATGCGCCACAGATCCAGTGCAGATAAGCAACCACAAACCCCCTCCCCCACTTCACACAAGCACAGAGACACCATTCACAGACAAGCACACACACACACACATATATGCACACACATATAACCACTAAAAACTGATTTAAGGTCTCCAAAGCAGAACTGTCCAAAGACGACTATCTTCACAAAGCTGCTACGCTTGGGTTGGTGAGCTGTCTCATTGATCTGCCTTTCCCTGCAGTCCAGCCTGGGCATTCACTCTTGTTTGCTACGCTTTAGCGAGTCCACTTTGGAAAACATTGCCCATGAGAGAGGTGGAGAGGATTTATTTTTTTATTTTTTAGAAAAGGAACATCTCCCAGGACCCCCTCCCAAAATGAAAGTTTTACTTCCGCCATCCATTTTAGAGTGTGTGCATTTATGGGACCTCACAAATGGATAATCATATGCATACCAGAGAAACAAATAAGCCTTTACATAATGGTGGCATGCATCGCTGGAGAATGGAGATAATCTTCCATTGAAGCCTATAGAAGGGCTAATATGACCCTATTACTGTGGGAATAAGTATTGCACATCAGTGTAACCAGGCTTAATCGCTTAACATCCAGCAAAATATATTCATCCTGTACACCTAAAGCACTACAGCATCAGTTATAGTCTAAGTTTGTCCACATAATTGCTTACACAAGGATGCCCAGTGCATTTCTTGGCTGTTTATGCAACCGTACAAAATGTTTATGATTATAATTTTGCAAATACACAGCAATGTTAAGGCGTTTGTTTTATTTACTGTCTTCTCTGCAGTCTGTTGTGTGTACCCGTTTATCTGTGCTGGGGTGGGGTGAGGGTTGGGGCATCGGTGCCTATCTCTCTCTCTATCTCTATCTCTCTGGACAGGTCGCTAGTCCAACACAGGGCAACACAGAAACACACAGGGCAGACTTCTTATTAGTACCGACTTAATATTAGTGAATTGAGTTACTGAAATGAATTAGCTTTTAAATAAGGGAAACATATTATAAAGATGAATTGCACACATACTGATGTTTTTAAGACTTCATTTCTGTTAAGTATGCATTTTACATTTAAAATTAGAATATTACATATGACGAATTAAACACTTAATACAGGAATGTGGGTTTAATGAAAAGTATGTTTTACAACCTACTGAATGGCTGTTATTTTTAAAAAAGGAACTTTTCATCTGAAATGCTAGCCTCTTAGGAATGCATATTCTAATTTATTGAATATGAATGTATTGTTGAGTCACTAAATGAAATTCATGCAAAAACATAAAAAATAGAGGAGCCTAAAGAGCTATTTTACTTCTTTTGTCCTTTGTGGCATGGACAACATATAGATTATTTCCACCTCTTCTGTCTGACTGTAAAGTTATGCTTTTTCTTTATACTTATATTGCTGCTTTAGGTTGCTCTCTGGGATTCAACTTCAATTTTTCTATGGGTTCCGATTGTCATTACGAACTGAACTAAAGAACGCTTCAGCAGGTCATTCCTACGACTTTATAATCTCTGCGGCTCCCAGCAGACTCAATAACTGTTTACATGATGCTCATGGTTGCACAGGTTCTGATCCTATCATTAACCGTTTACACGGTCCCCAGATGCTAAGGTAACTTGCACTCGCCTTAGCTACTGGGGATGCTGCTGCACTATCATGCACATTGCATTTCATGATATTGTGAGTTATTTAGATAGACTGGAGTCTTTTCTGCTGGTAATTCTTTTTCCACTGTGCAATATTTATTTACTCTGGTATTTACTTTTTTGTCTTCTACTCTTAGTTTTTCTTTAGAGCTTTACATTAGGCCAGTTTGTTCTTTTTTTCTTCTTTCATTGCTAATAACTGTGCATAACTGTCTGTGTGTTTGTCACTATCACACCTGAATATCCCCACTGCGGGACAATAAAATAAAAATGACCTTAGCACATGTATGCATTGAGTGTGTTTTTGTAAAATAAGTATTCTTTGTTCCAACTGATAAGTTAGTTGATTCTGAATCAAACTTTTTATCTGGTTGTGTTTTATATTGAAAACATGCCCTTAAAAATAATCTATTCTGTTCTAATTTCAAAAAGATATCTGTGTCTCATCAAACAAGATCTGCAATAGTGAGACAACAAATAAGCATAGGGTCTTGAGATCCTTTTCAGAAATTAAGATAACAAATTCAACCATATTAATTTCTGCTATGAATATTTGATTAGATAAAAAAATAGCACTTACATGATTGCATAGGCATGCAGGTCGGTGGGTCCTGCAGACCACAGTTGAAGATCCCTTGAGTAGGCCATGCACAATCATGGGGAATATTGCTGACAGATATCCAGAAGACAGTCACAACACCCTCCACAAGGAAAGTGAGCCACATTGCAAAGTTTTTTAAAGCTGTTGGAGTACAAAGTGCTGTATCTAAACATATTCATAGAAAGTTGAGTGAAAGGAAAAATAATGGTAGGAAAAGTGCACTTGCAACAGAGGCAACCACCCTTGCAAAAGGATTGTCAAGCAAAATCCATTCAAGAACTGAGAGGAACTTAAGAATGAGTGAACTTGAGCTGGAGTCAGCGCATCAAGAGCTACTGTTGACAGATGTGAACTTCACATGGGTTATTAATGTTGCATTCATAGTGTCAAGCCATTTCTAAATCAGAGACTGTGTCAGAAATGGATTACCTTGGCTAAAGAGAAAATGAACTGCACTGTTGCTTAATGGTCTAAAATCCTCTTTCAGAGGAAAGTAAAGTTTGCATTTCATTTGGAAATCAAGGTCCCAGAGTCTGGAGGAAGTGTGGAGAGGCACAGAATGCATATTGCTTTAAGTAAAGTGTGACAGAAAATGCAAACATTTATCACAGAATTTAAGAGCACTTCATGGTTCCTTCTGATGAAAAGCTTTACACAGATTCTGATTTCACTTTCCAGCAGGAATTAAGAGCTGCCTACGCTGCCAAAATTATTTGTATTGTTTTTGCACCCTTGTTTAACTGACTTGACAGACATGGTTGAATAATTTACCCATAATTAGGGCCACAAATCTTTTCCTCTTTTATTTTGTGCTTGAAGCGCTAAAATGTTAGGCCACCTCTGAGACAGAGCATTTCATCTTCCAAAAAAAAACATTCTATACATTTATACATTTTAATAAATGTTATATCTGCGCTTGGATTTCAGTAATAATACCAGTCTAGTCTTGTTTTGAAAATTCTGGGGTTATGGATTAACAGGTAACCAGCAACTCTTGCGAGTTGCACATTGAAAAAACAAACCTTTCGTCACTTCTGACGCCACAGCTTGAGATGAACTCTATGTTGACTTCTTTCTTTGTCAAATGGATGTGAATATTTGGTAAGCTTTAATGGAAGCCACTGTGTATTAAAACTACTACTAGCTACTGACAGGCTTTAAAATCCAAATACTGACTCAGCCCACAGGGCGTCCCACAGTTTACAGGGAAGATAATAACTGTGTTTTTGAAGTAATATCTGTGATACTAATGTGTAGAAGGACTACAAAGCTTGCCTGAAACCTTACTCTAGTAGTTACATTACCAATGTTGTATGCACTTTTATTAACGTAGAATTTGCCCGTTTGAAAGGAAATAATTTAAAAATCCCAGGTCATTGATAAATAATTTTCTGAACAAGATTAGAAGTGGGTCTTTCTTGACTATTAAGTCAACCAAACTATGTATGGTCAATGTGAATCAGAAATACTCATTGCATTTCAAACTCTTAATGAGTGACATATGTCGGTCTTTCAAGGGTTCTGCTTTTGCTCACTGGATGAAAATGAGCACTTTTTTTATTTTCATGTAATTCTTGTTAGCTCACAATTGGATAGAAAGCCTTGTGCTGGGGGTCCTTTTCAATAACTTTTCCCTAGGGTACATTTGCTTTGATTCAACTAAACCTGATCCCAGCCTCTCAGATATCATTTGAGGCTCCTGGCGTCAGCACTATCTGTGTCATCAAGCAGATGCAAAATTTGTGCTTTTGTTGCATCTGCTTGCAAGCAATGTTAAAGGTCATAGATCAATGTTTTTCATCTAAACAAGATTGTGCAAACTTGATATTGTCTTATGAGAGGGAGCCTTTAAGCGCTTAAGTTGACTTGTAACACAAAATAGCATGCTCGCACTTACACACAATATGTCTGCTGATAAGTGATGGGAACTGAAGTGTATCATTGACATGAACAGCTGCTCTTTTTTATCAGATGAAGACTGGTGCAATGAATGAAAGGACAGTTGGTGGATGGTTAGCCCAAAGCTCAGGATTTAAAATTTGATAAGGTAAGTGTCCAGTGTTTAGACAGTGGTTTGGCTAGCTCTCTGAATTCCAATGTCAAAGAGGCTAACAACCAGAAGACCAGACAGAGATTAAACAATTCAAAATAACACATCAAACATTTTGAGGTGTTATCTCTGCAGTCTATCTGTTTGACTGTCCAGCTCATCTTACGCCTTAAAATCCTCCACCTCTCATCAGCTCACATGGGAACTATAATTCGCTGGACGGTGCCTATAGTTTTTTGTCACCGTCAGGGAATAAGCATTTAAATGGCATAATCTATTTTAAAAATACCCTATCTTGGGAGGTTTGTGAGCGTACTTTTTTTGTGAGCATACTTGATTGTAGCACAGGACAAGTTCTTCAATTTATGAGATCCACATGGGGTGTAAGGCAATCAGAATAAATAACAAAAGAGACAAGGGAAATTCAACTATATCTTCTATCGATCCTAATAAGCATGTGAAACGTTTAGAAAATTAACTGATAAACTCAAAGCACAAGGTCCCAGGCAGAGTATCGGGAAGGCAATGTTTCACTTGGACTTTGTTGCAGAATCATATCCCAGACTTCAATGTCTTTCTGCCCAGTTTTCCAACCACACGAGCAGACAGAGATTGCATGTTTTCAGATTTGTTTTTATTGTTCTGAGATCTCACTGACTCACCACAGGCATTAAGTCAAGACAGCTGATTGTAATTAGTCAATTTTGTGAGAGTATGCCCTTTTCCTTAAACTGAGGCTGCCGTAGAGAGGAGCACTACCAGAAAAAGAGTGAATAAAGGTATAGCTGCAGTACTAACTAGTTACATTTACTCAGTTAGATTGATAGATAGATAGATAAACTCTGGACTCATGGTCCAATAAATACATAAATAAAATAAATAAATAGATAAGAATAAAAATACAATACAATACAAGTACCATTATCAATTAAATAGGAGCTTTAGGAAGACAGGAATACCAGTGTCTCCACAGCTTAGACTATCGGATTGCACTATGTGTGGTGTCAGTAAGTGACAAGATAATATAATTGCCAGATGCATTTAACCTACAGATAAACTTATACATTAACTTTCGTAAAACAGCATGTAAGGTATTGACTCTTGCTGTGACAAACATCTCACTCGCACTAGTCCATCTTGGCTGTTTCAAAAGTACCTGCAAAGCATCATTATAGACCACCTGCAGCCTTTGCAGGTTGTTTTTTCTATATGTAGACCACAGGTGAGCAGTGTACAGAGAGGTACAATATGCATTAAATAGTTCCAATAGTTACATTTACTTAAGTTTTTGAACAAAGTGTACTTTTAGGAGTAGTTTTACTGCACTGTATTTTTACATTTACTCGAGTCATTTTATAACTCAAGTATTGCTACTCTTACTTGAGTAAAATCTCTACCTAAGATAGGATAGACTTTATTGATCTCACATTGGAGATATTCACATGTCACATCAGCTCTTATAATCAAAAGAAGGTGCTAAAAGGAGGAAAAGGTGCATGAGGTATATACAGTGCGTGTCCACATATATACAGTGGATCGCAAAAAAAATAAAATAATCTACTGCGAGTGTCTTCATGGATAAAAAACATACTTGTTTTAACCAAAAATGCACCAGAGAAACATAACCCTAGCGTCTATGTTGAAAATGAGACTTCTTATTTGTACACAAACTTTGTTTTTTTAATGTTTTCTTTTATCTGGTGAGCTCATTTAGCCATTTGGAGGTCAAATGAATGTACGGTAAACAGTAGATAATGTCATTGGAAGTACTTTGCACTGTTATAACATATTGTATATACATTAATTGCTGTATTGCTTTCAAGTTTAATGTTGAAAAACAATGATTTAGAAAAGTGTTTCTTCTGCCTGAATTTAATGTTTTATAATTGTTATTCTTTGAATATTTTTGTTTCAGAATTTGTCTGTCTGATTACATAATTTTTTTTAAATATTAAATCATCAGTTGTTATGATTAGTTACTCAGGACTTGATCAGCCTTCTTGCTGAATACTTTTTTACTCTTGAGTAAAAAATCGTGGGGGGGGGGGGGGAATAAAGTGAATATTGGGCACTGAGCAGAGCCTAGCGCTCTTGGAGTGAAAAAAAAAAACATATCTTACCATTTTTCATCCCGTCTTTCCTAAGTCCATTTCAACTGCCTTTTTAGATTTTTAAGGACTTTTAAGTGGGTTTTACCTTTATTGTACCATATTAAAGAAAAGTTTTGATTAAGGGTTTTTAGTTGTTTTTTTTATACCAGCACTGTGTAAGTTTTGACACAAGTATTACCTTAATTTGAGATATATTAAATGTTTTTTTTTAGGTCAATATACAGCACTTGCCGCATATGGATGCTCAGGGCATGCTGCCCTTCGCAAAAACTCATCTATGTAACTTGAGAGGTGCGAACCTGGCTCTGAATGGGTCATGTGACCTAGAGCGCAGTGTTACGGCAGTCTGAGCTCCCCTTAAAGGGATCCACAATTAGTTGAATATGTTGGCCTAAATATGTTGCAATTTTCCTATTAACTTAAAAATTGCTGTTTGTGATACGTAAAAACTCATATTTACATCAAACATTGTATATCCTTTGTTTTATTTTTTACCCATAGATGTCACCATTTTTTCACCTGCGCAATGCATGTTGGGTTAATGACATGGTTAGGTCCACCTGGAAAGGAACCCACAGACTTATCCGAGTTGTTTTTCTATTTCATTGCGTATGACTAGCGTAAATTTAGACCACACTGCCACACTAAGTCACTGCTGGTTGTAATTTCATAACAAAAACAATAGAAAGAGTGAGTCTTCATTGCTTCCCACATGAAAAAAGAAAAGAAAAGAGCAATGGGAAAAACCCATTGGACGAAGACAACTTATGAAGGACCCACATTGTGCCCTCAACACTTCTCTCCAGAAGACTGAGTCATTTGTACCAACTAAACTGATGAAGGAGCTAACCAGTGAATATGCTGGGAGACGCATCAGAGACAGGCAACATGGGAAGCCCTTTTAAATAATGAAGGTACTGCCACTGCCGCCAGTACCGAATGTGAAATCACGGGTCCGACACCGGACCGAAGATCAGACTCTAAACGGGTGTTAATGGACTGAAGACCGGACCAATTGGATCCTAAGCAAGTGTTATTGAACCTGACAGCACACATAGAGCAGTACTTGCTGGGATCACACAGTCCTACGAGCGGTACGTGTTATTCATCGTATTATTATTGTTATTATTATTACTACATTGTCATCAATTTCAACACGCTCCGGATCAGTCTGAGAAGGTCTTAGCGATACTCATCACTGTTTTGGCTGGACTGAGCTAGCGCTAAAGGACCTATATCTCATTTACCCAGAATGCATTGTAGCTTAAACAACTTGGTGACATCAGCGTGAGAATATTTCTTTTAAATTTACAAAAAGCTAAACATCTTACAGTATTTTTACTGGATTGTTTTTACATCTAAAATATATATTTCTCAAATAAAGTCTATCGTTGCAACTAATCGTTGATCCCTTTAATCACAAGAGCTAACCTTACATGCTTCTACTTTTCTCATCCTCGAGTCAAAGTTTGTCATGGCCATGGTTATAATTACAAAATATAGTATATGGTTCACAAACCTGCATGTCAGCTCTTTTCCCCTGTTGAAGTTCCTGCAGCCTTTCATAATCAGATGATTGAGCCTGTTGTCTGCCCCGTCTTCCTCTCCCACGGCTCCTAGAGCTCCCCCTCCCTCACACTCCCCCAGGATCTGCCCTGTCCTCTACTTCTCCCTGTTTTAGTGGGAAGCTTTCAATGGGAGGATAATCTAGAGGGGTGAATGTGGCCTTGTCTTTAAAATAAGTCCATGATTGCTCAATCAGCTGGTCCAAATGGTCTGCTATCAGATGTTGCATTCCACTTGCATTGAAAAACCAAAATAGGTGCTGGGAATGGAGTAAACCTGAGTAAAAAGCGTTCCAGTTAATGCAGTCAGATAAATTGGGATTTCAAAATAAAAGCAAAAAACAAACAAAACAAAAGGTTACGATTCCAATATGCAATGGCCTGTAAAGCTGTTGTTTTGTTTGTAGTACCTCTTATAAACATAATTTAAAGCTGTACTTTCCCCATGCAAATGCCACATTTAATTTGTGCAGTTCTGTGTTACAGCTGCTATATGTAACACACTCATACAACTGTGTCTTGTAAAATAAACATGTTTAATCACAGCTTATTGTTGTTGATGCGAGGAGCTGCAATGCCGGATCTGATGATAGACCTTAAAAAAATGGGGAAAGTCCGACAATAGCAGCTATTACAGCTGATATTACAGCTGAGTTCCAAATGCAAATTGAATGCAACAAGATTCCAGAACACATAGGGAGACATTTTAATTTTGCAACAGTGCAGTGTGCAGTGGCCTTCATGGGCATTAAACCTGTAAATTACAGGTCTAGCGCCTCCTAATGGCTGAAACTTACACAGTGCTGCTTTAATTGTAATTTTTTATGGAATAAAATTGTAAACATGAATGCTTTTTGTTTATCCTGGCTGACCTCCTTCCTGCTCTGCCAAGTGATACAAACAGAGCCAGAACCAAACCATCCTCTAACTGCTCTATAGGATGGACAGTTCTGAAACGTCTCTGCCAGTTTGTAGTGGAACCTGCTCTTAAAGTTATTTTCATGTTACAGTGAAGCCGTTTTGCTTTGTTGTTCCCAATATCTTTGAAACTGCAGCCAGATGTTGCTTTACTTTCCAAGCAAAGGGGAAACTGATCATTTTTATGCTACCATTCCAATATTTCAGTAGGTTGTCAGCTGCAAGAAAACACTGAATGTTGGATTTGTTTTATGCAAATGTCAGGGATGCCTACATCCATGAAGTAAGAACCCCCCTTGGCAAATCATATTGTTGTGTTTCCCTCTTTGGAATATAAACTCCTTGTTCAGAGGCAACCAGCACACAAAGGAAGTATAGATGGTCATGGTAAGCTGAAGAAGTTCTGCTGGGCTATTGTGAGACTATATACTGATTAACACTGTGCCAGAAACATGAAAAGGACAACAATACCACAAATCAGTATGTGACCGGCTATATTAAACCTTTGTGTGGACAACACCATTCCCACCAGAACAACAAGATTGTTCCCCCAATAAGAGTTCCTGAAGGAATTATTACTAACAAGCAAAAACAGATTCTGTACTTCAAGGCAAGGCAAATTTATCTGTATAGCACATTTCAGTACAGAGACAATGCAAAGTGCTTTACATGATTAAAATACAGGAAAAAAAAACTAGAATAAAAGCAAGTAGGAATGAATTGTAGGAACAAAATACAACATGGAAAAATAGAAACTAAAAGCAAACATTAAAAACAGTTGAAGTACAAAGTTGAACTAATGATGTTTCAGTAAAACCGTTTAACTAAAACAGTCGAAGGCAATCCTAATTCTTTTTGATTTAAAGAAACTCAGGCTTACTGGAAGTTTGTTCCTGATCAGTGGAGCATAGGAACTAAATGCTGCTTCTCCGTGTTTAGTTTGTGTTCTAGGTATGCAGAGTAGGCTGCAGCCAGACGACCTGAGTGGTCTGCAGGGTTGATAATCTGATAACAAGTCTGTGATGTATTTAGGTGCTAAGCCATTCAGGGGTTTATAGACTAACAAAAGTATTTTAAAGTCTATTGTGTGAGATACAGGGAGTAAGGACTTTATAACTGGGGTGATGTGCTCTACTTTCTTGGTCTTAGTGAGGACGCGGGCAGCAGCGTTCTGGATCAGCTGCAGCTGTCTGATCCACTTTTTAGAAAGACCTGTGAAAACACTGTTGCAGTAATCAATTCGACTAAAAATAAACGCATGGATTAGTTTTTCCAGATCCTGTTGAGGCATTTGTCCTTTAATCCTGGAAATGTTCCTCAGGTGATAGAAAGTCGACCTTGGAATTGTCTTTAGATGCTTTTGGAGGTTCATGTCTGAGTCCATCACTACACCCAGATTTCGGGCCTGATCAGTGGTTCCTAGCTGAAGCGACTGAAGCTGTGTGCTAACTTTTGATCTCTCCTCTATTGGTCCAAAGATTATTACTTCAGTTTTGTTTTTATTCAGTTGAAGAAAATTTTGGCACATCCATGCATTGATTTCTTGTAGGCATTTACTTAGTACTTGAACTGGTCCATAGTCACCTGGTGACATGGTGATGTAAAGCTGTGTGTCGTCTGCATAGTTATGGTAGCTGATGTTGTTTTTTATGATCTGAGCTAGAGGAAGCATGTAGATATTGAAGAGAGGGGGGGGGGGGGTGCAGGATGGACCCTTGGGGAACCCCACATGTGATTTTTATCATCTCTGATGTAAAGCTTCCTACTGATACAAAAAATTCCCTGTCCTTTAAATAGGATTTAAACCAGTGGAGAGCTGTACCAGAAAGGCCGACCCAATTTTCCAGGCGTTCTAACAGAATGGAGTGATCAACAGTATCGAATGCTGCACTGAGGTCCAATAATACCAGCACTGTGATTCTACCACAGTCTGTATTTATACAGACAGAGGCTTTTTCGAACCCACTGTGATACCGACCGCTTTAGGGGGTCCTTAGCCATCAACATCTACACCTAATCTTTGAAGAAACTTGAAATGAGTAATTTGAAAAATGTAACCTTTTTGGATTAAATTATTTTTGGAGTGAAATTAATTAAAAAGTAACCCCATCATTAACCACTCATATACAGTATGTATGTGGACTACCCTCTCTGAAAGCACAACCAAAATAACTTTAAGACAAATGAGTTTCGAGGGGCAAAAAAGCCACAGCAGGAGCCACACCTGTCAGTTAATAAAAGGAGATCAAGGCTGTACTTGCACAGGCTACCCATAATTGCAAAATAAAAAGCTGAATAAACATGGTATGATCCATGAGTACTAACTCAAGTCATCAAGTGCCCAATTCTGCAAAACTGTAGATATATCCATATCCATTTTATCCAACACACTTAGATAAATTAATGGATCATTATCAAGCCTCTGCAGAACTTGTTGCCATGGCCTGATGTCCATGCTGTTGGTAATAGCATAATAGGGTTGGGGATATTTTCTGGGCACACTCTCAGCCTCATAGAACCAAGCATTGTTTCAACACCACAGCCTACCTGAGTATTGTCTTCTCATATAGTAACTACTTCCAGCAAGATAATGTGCCATGCCAAAAAGCTTGAATACTCTCAAACTGATTCCTTGACAATTATAATGATTTTTTTCTGCTCCTGTGGCCTAAACTGAGACCTCGAGGTCCCAGTACAATAGGGGGAAAGGAGATAGTCATCATGGATATGCAGCCAATAAATCTGTAGAATTTGTTTGATGGTGCCATGCCAGTATGGACCAAAATCTTTAAGAATTATTTCTGAAATCTTGTTAGATGCATGCCATTATTAGCTTATGTTAGAAAAAAGAAACGGCTTTACAACCATTTAATCTGATGTACCTGACTGCTATTCAACCCCAGGATTATTTGGGTGTGATGAATTATGAATTTAAGGATTAGCTAGTGAAAAGGGTGTGGGGTTTCAACATTTGTCATATTTTATTGTTCTTCTTTCTTTAGTTCAATGCCTTAATTTGTAAAATATATCGGAAAACAAAAACTAAAGGAAGCATTTGTTGCTTTCTACATTTCTGAAGAAATACGTTTTCTAAATTGAAGGAAATAGGAGAATATGAAGGTGGATCAATACTTTGTTTCTAACAGCAGACCCAAAGCTGCTCTGCCACTTTCGTTAATAGTCGTTCCCCTAAGACCTTTGCTTTCATCTGGTTTTATTTTGTTGTTCAGCACATCTATTCGTTTGCACAGTGACATCTGTGGAATCAAGTAAAAGGCATCAAAGGTTTGTGGCTAATCATTATGCCTAAAGGTAGAGAAACAACAACAACCTGACACTATCTCTAACCTGTAACAACTGGCATTGTATGTACTTACATTGCTCTCCTATTGTTCTACTCCTGTCTTCAGGGAGCCTTTTCATGCTTGATATAAACCTCAGGGTGTGTTTTAAAGATGATATTCTGGAGATCGATATGAATGAGTATGGCCCCTGGGAACATGGCCTTGTTTGGAACAAGTGCTGGGTAAAACTAGGGGATTGACTTTGGGCAGTCAAATCACATGACAGGCTCCAGGCTATAGTCTAGCTTCAATCTCAGAAAAATAAATCACTGACTTTAATATCTGCCCCATATAATATAATTCAGCCACTACATCTGTGACTCGAATACAGACTTGAACAAGGTCTAAGACAGAATGTGCAGCACATACCAAGAAAATTGAAGTGAAAATGGTGGTGGGGTGGATGGCTGGTTTCTTTTGATGGGAGGCCAAATGCTAGAGCTGGGAGACATAAAGACATGACTCTTTCCCAGCATGCTTTTCTCTTTTTTTTTGCTTGGGTAGTGGATGGAAGAAGAGGATTGTGTTACTCTTGTTTGCAGATTGCACAAACAGACACTGGAGACTAAAGGATGAGCAAGTCATGTTGAATGTAATCCAAGCTAGTTGCTAGTCTCCAGGTTAATTGGCAGGATTAGAAAAACAGGTGTTCAAGGTTTGTCAGGGGAACAAGTTACAGCTCAGACACAGTTATTGATGAACAAAGGATGCTAGCAGAAAGTTGCTACATGAAACGGTATTGCATTTCCAAGAAGGCTTGAATGAGTTTTTAAATGGCTCATGCCTCCTTACACAGTCACTAACTGTCATTCCCTTATGCAGTCACCAGACCACCCTTAAATTGATATTTTTAAACAGGTTTTCAATAGGGTCATCAATAGGGACATTCAGGTTTGCTCTGAAGTACTTTTTATGCCTTTAACACATACACAGACAAAAGGTTTCCCCAAATTATTCTGATCTGAAAAGCTAATGTTTATGAGGATTTAGGTAAATCATTAAATTGCCGGATCCTTTAGGACTGTTGTGTACACAACACTGGAAGATTAGAATGATAAGAACTGCTCAATTAAAAGAAAAAAGATTACATTCTTGTGGGAATTTGAATACTTAAGAGAAAGTAAACAGAAAAGTTGCTTGATTCACCGTCCATTTGTAAAGGAGGTAATTATAGGTGATTTCTCTTGTTGGTTTATAGCCACCCAAGAAGAAATACAGGGCATAACTTCTGCACAACTTTAGACAGCCACAGTTGTTTGAGGTTTACACATTTTAGAAATCAAGGGATATGACTTTTTGTTGAATATTCTTGTAATTTGTTACAATTATAATTAGGCTGTCTGATTATCTTGACCTGAATCTACATGGTCAAGGCCCATGACAGAATACCATAAAAGGGAGGCAAAAAAGCCATTTTGTCAAGCTGGACAAACATGATTTCTGAGGGCAGAGCTCTGATATAAGTGACAATGGCTGGCCATGCTTCCACCCAAGCTCTCTTTTCCTAGTAGTAACCCTTCTGTTTCTGAGCTCTAACTTTTGTCCTTTACCTCTACCCTGAGCGGCTCCATATGTGCTTTTTATAATGTTTATAACAGGTGCTCAGGGTGGGAGATTCATTTAACATGACACTGCAACACATTAGCCTTTTCTTGCTGTCTGCAATTTCATTTGATGGAAAAAAGGCCTTAAAATCCTTTACAACTTAAAACAGTTTTGGAATAGAAGTCTGATCTGGAAAATTCCTGCACTGAATTATTTAGCAACTATAAGATGTTAATGAGCAAGCTAAATGTAAAAGATTGTGAGACAAAAACAAGCATTGCATTTCAGCTTCCATACTGTATATCAGTATTTCACCTGAAAACAACAGCCAGGAAGCACATTATAATCCTGTCAGTTCAGAGATATTTAAACAAAACTAGGTTTAGATCCTTTCACACAAGCTTTTTCTTGTGTTGAGATTATCGGAATTAGCAAAAGCAGCTATGATAAATGTCTGTACTAATCTTAACCATTAGTGAAAGGAAGACAAGGTGAAGTCATTTGAAGTAAACAGTGAAATAAATTGAATGTGTGTGCAGGGATGTAGTTAAACCCACAATGATTAGAAAAATAAATAAATAAATCACCCTGGTGCCTCACAGTCTTGTTGGGTTGTTCCCTTGATGAAGGCATAGCTGGTACTAAATTGCACCAGGTATAAGTTGTTTTAAACAGAGCACATTTTTTTTTGTTAAAGGAGCAATAAGTGAAATTTCATTCTATCATATTATCAAAAATTATATTACCAAAAATAGTTTTGTGCAGAACTAAAGGTATCTTTTTAGACGGACTATAGTTAAACATCACACACTATCTCTTTGTGTTATTCTCCAATCTAGTTTACATAGCTGGGCCAGCTGTGCATGCCCATACGTACGTGCATGTGAACAGCTGCCCCCGTCCTGCCCATAAAATGCCATGCTAGGCACAAAATGGCGGAGAGCACACCCATCAGATTAGAACGTTCTCTTGCCAACAGCATTATAAAGTTATGTTCCTCTGAAAGGTGATGCTGTTTTGCTGTGTTTTAATCATTTACAAATAGGCTAATACTAGCCGACTGGGTGAGAAGGGCAAATGGGTGCCAAGTGCTGGAGCATCAACCCTGGGTCTTTCTGCAGGGAGTTTGCATGTTCTCCCTGTGCATGCGTGGGTTCTCTCCGGGTACTCCGGCTCATTCCCACAGTCTAAAAACATGAGTGTTAGGTTAATTGGCCTCTCTAAATTCTCCTTGGGTGTGAGTGTGTGCATGAATGGTTGTTTGTCCTGTCTGTCTCTTGTTACTTATGTTAATAAGGTTTAACATATTTAACACCGCATTAACAAAAGAGTTTCCTTATGTTAATTCAATGTTATCAGGCCCTGCGATAGACTAGCGACCTGTCCAGGGTGTACCCCGCCTATCGCCCATTGACAGCTGGAGATGGGCACCAGCTCCCCTCGCAACCCCAATAGGGATAAGCGTGTAGGAAAATGGATGGATGTACAGTGTTCACACCACCTAGTGGTGGAAAATCGCTTATTGCTCCTTTAAGTCAATTGCTCTATTATCTTGACATAATCACAAAGTACTGAATTTTCCACCAGAGCAACTGGAAAGACGTTTTTAAGATAGCTTTAAGAGTCGTGGTCTGTTTCTCTTCCTTCAACACATTTCATAGCGTAATTGCCTGGAGTTTTAAGTTGGGTAGAAAGTATGGGCAGTCGTTTTGTGAATGAAACAAAGAATATTTTAAGATACATTTACAGTGACAGAATCACACCTAATTTTTTTCTTTTCTGTTTCATTAATTTCACATACTTAGTGCTAGTTTTAAGGTACATATAAAACTGTTTTTAAAAGAGAATGTATTAAACATATTTGCATAATTTCGCCTAAAGTCAAAATCATGACTGAGGCATTGCTACAGACTCAAAACAAGCAAGGCAACGTAATGCAAGTTTATTTGTATAGCACATTTAATAAGAAGACATGAAGGCTGTACATGAACAGAACATAAGAAAAGAAAACATACAGAGGAAAGTACCTTTCATTGGAATAATAGAAGTAGGTCAATATAGGTTGAACTACTTGTTTGAACTACGAGTTTCAGTTAACCACAACAATTTGGATTGACCGTTAATATTTAAAGGCAACTTTAAATAAATAGGTTTTTAACCTTTATTTAAAGGAACTCAGAATTACAGCACTTTTACAGTCCTCTTGGAATTTGTTCCAGATAAGTGGAGCATAATAACTAAATGTTTGTGACATGGGATAGTCTTTCAGCTGCATTTACATTTTCTTCCTGTTCTAGCTGTTGTTTACTCCAATATTTCCCCTCAGTCTTTTCTCCACATATTTCAGCTCTTCTTTATCTCCTGACCTGACAGCCCCTTTCTTCTCCTTCAGCAAAGATTTTATCTCTGAGTTTATCCAGGGAGAAACATCACACTTGTATGGGATGAATAGTGGAGTCCACACAGAAGTTGATATAATCTGGTATCTGATTTAATCAGAAAATTGTTTAGAATCATGTGTCATGTAACCACTTTAAGCATTTAGTATGCTGATGTGAGTGACTTTTTATCACTGCAGTGTTTCTGCATAGCCCAGCCTTAGATTAAATGTATCCAGACATTACTGTGACATTAGAATGGGACAACTTTATAAGTAGCATAAATGTGTTAATTCCATGACAGTGTCACATATGTTCAGCAGATATTACATCTCTAAGGGGAGATTCATGCTACAACATTTTCAATGTACTAAAACACAGCAACCTGGTTTACCTGAAGATCAAATTGCATATGCTACAGCTTTAGAAGATTAAACAGGCAATGCTTGATCTGTATTTGTAAAGCTCTTATACTGAGGTAAGTGTGGAGACTGACATTGGATCCAGTTGAGCATAGTCAAGGGAATGTTGATAAACTGTGAGAGGAGAGTACTGAGCAGGGTAACTAATGAAAGGCAACTAACTAACAGTGAACACAGAGGGAACAAAACCAAATCACAAAGGAAGGACTAACACTAACATAAGAAAATAACTTAATGCATAAACAGAACCACGAAAATAAGTAAAAAGCTAAACACAAAGGAATTAACTAAAATAGCAGGACCTAACCAATAATAAAGATCACATAAATTAACTTGTATGAAAAGCCCTAAACAATAAACAACTAAGAAATGACCATATATACTGTATGTGTGTGTGTATGAATAGGTCATTGTAAAAACCATGTATGGTAGTACAATTTTTATTGAGACTGTAGAAGCCTCAATGGTGTCTGGCATGCAAGCCCATGCTGGGATCTCTTTCTTCTGTGCAAGACCCATTGATTCAGGTCAGTGAACATACAAGCAGCAGTGAAAAACAGAATCACTTAGCAAGAACAACTCTCTCTGGGTTGCCTTAATGTTGTCACATGCATGACATAGCAGAAATGAGGAGCAGATTTGAGGACAGAGTGTTTTTTAACCATTTAATAGCTAGTACTGAAACTAGATTCATAAAATTATTTGATTAGTGAAAGAAATGTTTAAAATATCTGTTATCCAGGTGCTGTGCTCACGGACAAAATTAACCAATAATCCATGATTAATCTGGTTATCTAAACCATTTTGCATGGCACAAATACTGCTAAAGGTTTGTGGAAAATTTTTACTTCACTTTTTGGTATAGCCTCGTTCCAATGATAATGTTCTGGGTGACTTTCTAAATTCCTAAAATTGGTAAACCTCAAATGCAGAATTCCCAAGGTGGTGTCAAACAGTGTCAGCTGTTTTTGTGTTGATAAAATTAACAACAAATGCACTAAAGGGGCAACTATTAGACAACCCTAAAAGCAGGAATGGTTTTGAAAACCTTTTAGTCACTACTGATAGCATGAGGTGATACCTGGATCATATTGTGGTTGCACAAGTGTTCCAACTCCAACAGGATGGCACATCCATAGGTATCATTGCCAGAAGGTTTACTGTGTTTCCAAGCTCAATCTCAAGAACATAGAGATTCCAGGTGACAAGCAGTTACTATAGGAAAGCTAGACAGGGCCTTTGGAGGTTTTTAACCAATCATCAGGACCAATATCAGCCTCACTGTACAGGAGAAAACAGGATGAGTACTGTCAGGTTCCTACAAAGTGACCTCCAGGGTGCTACTAGCTTTAACATCTCAGATAAAAGCATTAGAAACAGACTTCAGGAGGGTTGCCTGAGGGCCTGACGCCCTCTGCCATTACGCTGCCTGCAGCATTGTTCAGCATGATTGGTTGGGTAGTGGGACAGTGCTGGTCTGTGGAGGTATATCCATGGAGGAATGCACAAATCAATACAGGATAAACAATGGTATCTTGACTGCCATTCGGTATTGGGATAAAATCCTTAGGCTCATCTTCAGACCGTTTGCTGCATAGCAGGTTCTGGGTTCCTCCTGTTGCATGATTATAACCAACTACACATGCCAAGAGTATTTATCTCTGCAACATCATGTTTAGGTCCATATGACACCATCAGGTTGCATCTCAGAGTGTCCAATAAGCTTAATGATGCCCTGGTCAGGATCTGCGAGGAGATACCACAAGATTGTCATCTCATAAGGAGCATACCCCAACATTATCAGGCACGCATACAAGCATGTAGGGTGCATAAAAACTAACGAGTCTCAATTTGAGTTGTTGCAATGTCATTTCAGCAAATGTGTATTTAGTTTAACTTTCTCTGTGAGTTTGGATTAAGCCCTCTTTGGGTTGATAGTTTAAATTTCTGTCAAATGATGTTGCATCTTTTTGTTCCTATTACATTACCCATTCCATATCAGTATGGATATCCAGCACAATTTTATTTTCTTATTTAGATCTGGTGTTTTGTCAACGGGTTTCTTCAATGTTTTGTGCATTGTATTTTAGCATCATAAAGGAAAGGAATTTGTTGAAGACCTGACATGTATCCCAACCTTATGGGTAGACTTTCATTTTTATACATAACTGAACACATTTTAAACTGCTGTAAATTCTTCTGAGGGAGAAGAATTGGATTTAGAAGCCCTGGGCTTTGAACCATTACTGCACAAATATACCAAGAACAAATTTAAGACCCTGTGTAGGCATTTTCTTAATCCTCCTCTGTAAATTACTCCTTCGATTCCCCATCTTTCAATTACCATTATCAAAAAATGAAGTGAGGCCTGAGAAGCTCCAAATGCAGGAAAGTTTCATCCAATTACCTGCTCCAGGTTTCTGTGTTTTCATCTCTGTTAAATATGAATTGTGAAATTATTGCAAAGTAATTTCCCCCTTGCTGTTTGGAAATGTTAAGGAATGGATCAGGAGTTGATCAATGAGATACTCAGGGGATATAGAGTTTGGGTTGAAAATAGATGTCATGGATTTAATGTTTGCACCTGAACATAGAACTCTTCGTTGACTGAACAATGGACAGTGATACATAAAAATGATTCACCCTTAATGGTTACTTGTTATAAATAAATAAGAAACAAAGCATCATGTCTTTCCAACACTGAACACAGAAAGATATGTTTTACTATTTAACTGTCACACAGACATTACACACATTTGCTTTCCCAGTCTTAGCCAGAATCTTCACACGAACAATTAAGTTAATCCTAACCTCAGGCCTTTCCCTTGCACCACCTGCCTACACCTTTCAGTTGAAGACATTGTTAATAAGCCTTCCTGATGTCTCAGCTTATGATAAAATACAGCAATGCCGAGTTGAGTTCACAAAGGCCAATCGTTAAGAAGATGGAATCAACTCTTGTGGGAGAAGCCAAGGTCTGAATTGCTTTTTAAATTCATTAACAAGCAGATGTAGACCATCCATATTTAGCTCCCGAGAGAGACCCACTAACCAAGGTAGAAGTTAAAGGGTATTGTGCAAAAGACGCTGCTAGCTCACTGACTCTGCATCAGTCTTCACTATGTGGGAACCATTAATCAGGCCGCCATGAAATGTCTCGTCCTGATTCTGGTTAGGCTCTTTATCAAATATGGATAGACACCTCAAAGTTAGGTCTTAATTAGGAAGAACGAAGAAGACAGCTCTTCTCAGATTGCTGATCAGTCTGTCTGGGCCCATAGGCAACAAGAACTAACTCCAAAGATGGAACGGTCTTTCACTCAGTTCTCCCTCTCTATCTCCACCTCCCAGTTCGTGTGCATCGATCTCATCAGCATGGACCCTCAGTGACAGAAAATCAATCAGAGGAGTCTTCTTGATAAAGCCCTAGACTCATTATGGTTCATTCTCTACACTAAGCGAATTATACTTCAAACTCCAATTGTGTTGACCTCCTGCACATTGGTGGAGCTGCACCTGCCAGAACTCAAGAGGGTCTACCTACACAGCTGCTGTTTTTTTTGGAAAGTGTTTTCTAATTATATTACCTAGATTAAACAAACAGAGAATTTCCCAGATGGTTAAATCGGCGTGAAAATGTGTTGTTCTTTTTAGCTGGTTCCAAACTTTTGGACACAAACAAGTATGTCAAATTATTAAACATACACTCCCTAAAAATACAGATGGTGATTGCACTTTGAATTATATAGCTAGTGTATGAAAATATGTCAAAATAAGTAACCTGAGAGACACAAGTTTACAATACGTCATAACCCTGAATGATATATGAGTTTAGGGCTTTTATTGTTTTCGTGTAATAATTCAATTCTGGAAGGATTATGCAACATACAACTTCAATAGGTTTTAAAACCAAAGAATCGTTTGCACAAGTTGGATTTATTGTGGGTTTTTTCTGATCCACACCAGCTAAAATTATTCATACATGCTAGAATATATATACATCAATAACAAATAATACCAATATTTTTGCAATATGTCACATAGCAAGTTGCATAGGAACCCCCCACTTTGGCATCCACTAGCTTCAGGTATACTTCTGGCTGAAAATTCAGCCACTCTTTTTTATTAAAACTATAAGAGCAAATAATAACTGGTTGGTTTCCTGAAATGGGCTAAGCATAGTTCATATTCCATCGCAGGGGTGAGGTCAAGACATTTAGCAAGGTTATTCTAGAAACATATTTTGTTGTATCTGTTCTAAAACCAGTTGTGTGTTTCGGATCAATGTCTCCATGGAACAAACTGTTTTTTCCAAAATTTGAGCTTAAGTTGAAGAATTTTGGGGGATCACTTTTCATCTTAAACATTGTGGTTGAATCATGATACTGTGCTGGGAGCTGTTTTGCAGCTAGTGGTAATAGTGCATTGCAGAAGGTGAACTGAATGATAGACAGGTAATACAGTAACCTTTGAAACTTCACCTTGAATAATCCAAACATTGTTCTTGTTGCTGAGGTCAGATAGCTAACTTTTTACTTGTCTGACCATAAAATCTTTCTCCAGAAGGTATTTGATATTTATGTAAAGGCAAATTTTAATCTGTCTCAATGCTGATTTTAGAGAGGGACATTATTTTGTGGTTGGCACTCTCGCAGTCCATGTTGACTTGAAACAAGTTCCACTGTAAACTCTGACACTTGTGTTCCAGTATCTTCTAGTTTTCTGGAGTCTTGTTTGTTTATAATTCGTTCTTAAATATCCTTACTGGTTTACTGTTTTTTGGGGTGTGAGGGTTATATGAGTGGGTGCTTCAAAAGAGGAATGATCCCAAACATACTTCAAAACTTGTTTTGGAACAGATAAAGAACACTGAGCTTAATTAATGGTCATTCAACCTGACTGAAAATGTATAGATTATGACTAAAATATATTGTAATAAAAAGCCATGGCTTTTCTGATAGATTTTTGTTTTTGGAGATTTATCTACAAAATTTTGGCATTGTATATATACATTTAATGTTACATGGATAAGTCCAGTCCTGTGTGGGTTACAAAAAAAATCCTCCTTTGTACACACAACTCTTGTTTTTAAAGATCAAAGATTTATCCTATAAATTGTTGCAAACCTGCTGAAGGAATGATTTAAATGTCTCTAGCCCAAATATTAATATAAAATTGATCCTTAAATGAGCATATGTAAATGTCTGACCACGTTAGTAAATCTAGCTGCTTCTCAAGATAATTTATATACTCATGTATACATTACTTTCCCACTACATATATGTATTTGATTTGTATAAAAACTCATATTCCATTCTTATTATGGATTTTTGTGCACTTAAAAACTAAATGAAAGAGGGAGAAACCCAAAAAAAATACCCTGGGAATCAAGATCTAAAGTCACCCTCAGATGCAGATGATCTCATTAGGAAGATCCAGATTCTGACAGTGGTATTTTGAGTATTGTGCCCTAACTCTTTCAGACAAACAGCATGCTACACACAAACGCACATCAGCAATAAACATTAGTAAGTGTGTTTGTGCGTTTTCCCAGACAATAACTGTCTAGCGCATATGCACACACACACACACACAAAAAAAAACCTAAACCCGGTCCACCACAATTCAGGTAATCTTCTTTATCTAGCAATGCAGTACTTGCCCGGTCAACTCCCTGATTACCTCCTCTGTTTGTTAATGTGTTTACTACTTATCTTCTAGAGAATGTTTGTTTGCCAACAGTGCACAGCTGCATCCATCATGGGATGGAGATAACATACTGTATATCAGGATTCAGTTGATACGTTTCAACTTGTTGTTTGTTTCTGTTCTTGTTTATCATAAAATGGGGAAGACGCATTAATTAAACAATGCAATGAGAAATCTGTTTATCCTTGTTCACATTTCCTGGCAAGTGTATTTCTCAGTCGCTATCTAGAGCCTAACTGAATGAGTCCACATATGATCTCACCTGAATTTTCACATTTATTAAATGTGTCCTGTCTGGCTCTGTAGCATTCATTTTTGCCTTAATGCCAAAGGGAGCCCCACAGATTTACTTTAACAAGTGGAGCATTACTGCTTTTGCCATAATGCTCTGCTTGATATATATGCAAAAAACTTCATTAGATACTATTTTGGGGTTGTTTCAAGTTCAATGGACACAGAAATGAAAAGGTAAAAAAAGAAAGAAAGGAAGATAAAACAATGAGATAAAATGCTAAAAAGGAAAACAGGTGACAAAAACAGAATAGAAGAAAAAGAGAGTACAAGATGACATCCTCAGACTCTGCTTTTACATCTGTACATATAAAAAGAACAGCAAAACCAGCCAAAAAATGTATCACAGGTACAAACAACGAATAACTTCATAACATAACGGAAAAATACGTAGTATTAATACAAGATGTACATTGTAACAGCCATAGCTAATGATAGGATTTATCTGTATAGAAGTGAATCGGTAAGCACCTGTAGGTGTTTTTCAAGAGTGCACTTGTATATGTAAGGTTTATCCATAAGAAAAGTGCTCAATAGTGGTTGTGAGGAGCCAAAAACCCACCCCCCAGAGCCCAGAGGCAGACACTGGGGAAACCAGAACCCCAGACACCCAAAAGGGCCCCAAGAGCAATGGAGCCCAAGCAGGACCAACACAGAAACAGCTGCCTCCCCAATCTCAGGGAAGAGCAGAGGAGAGCCCTAGGAAACCCCCCAACAGCCACAGTGCCGAAGCCCCCGGGAGTTGCAGCGACGAGCCCGCAGGCTCCACTGGCAGCCAGCTGTGCCAGAGCCGATCCAGCCATGGGCTCAGAGACTCGAAGCCTAAGAGCATCCTGCCCCCAGGTTCCAGGCCCTGTAAAGCAACCGCCAGGAGAGAGTCAGCACAAACCCGAGCACCCAGCCTCAGACACCGGGGACCACCAACTGTCCTTTGGCGCCAGCCAAAGGAGGGGAGCTGGATGGGGGTGTGCTCCACACTTAGTTGAGACCTGAGATGCCCTAGATGGATCAGCCCAAAACCCAACATGACAATAACATGACAACCCCAATAACAGCTGAGTAGGTGGTTTCAGTTTCCCGAAAAAGAAAAGCTGTTGTTGGGTCTTCTTCACCAGATTGAGGTGTTCACAGTTCATGAGAGGTCAGAAGAAATGTGAATACCCAGGGTCTTTATGCTGTTCACACGCTCCACCTCCCCATGTATGCAGAGAGGAGTAAGTTCAGTCTTCCTGGCCCTCCTGTAGTCCACAATGACCTCCTTGGTCTTGCTGGTATTCAGAATGAGGTTATTCCTTGAGCACCACTGTGTCTGATTGTGGAATTCATCTCTGTGGGGTTTCTCAGCATTGTTGGATACGAGACCCACCACAGTGGTGGCATCCGCAAACTTCACAACCATCTTTGTGGGGTGGATAGCAGAGGAGTCATGAGTGAAGAGGGTGAACAGAGCGGGGCTGAGTACAGAACCCTGCACCGTGCCAGTGTTGAGTACCAGTAGAGCAGATGTAAGTTCGCCCATTTCACCAATTGGGACCTGTTGGTGAGGAAATTGCTGGTCCAGGAGCAGAGTGGTGCAGATGATCCCAGGTTGTACACACCTGCCAGTCACACCCTGCTAAGGAATTGGTGAACAGAGACACATAGACATACCCACACACCAACCTGCACACAGCACAGTGCATCTGACTGTTTTTTTTCATACTGGGAATAAATTGCAATAATATGTATTCTGTTCACTTAAAATGTGACTTCTGAACCCAATTGGTTTCAATGGACTTTATTTAGGGTGTCAGAGTAAATGGGGTTGAAATGAAATGCACTTCATACTTTTCAGATCTTTTTGAAAAGTTTGCTGAGTCATGGATCCCATGTTGTCAACTTCAAAATGAATGCAATTGTACAGTGTTATAATACGGCATGGTCTATCACATAAAATCTAAATAAGAAGATTTGAAGATTGTGATTTGTAATGTGACAAAATGTAAAAAATAAAACAAAAGGGTTTGGAAACATTGGACACATTGTGATGTTTTTGTTACACTGAGTTTGGTAAATATGAATCTCAACCTATTACCATTGTTGTAATTTATTTTAATAGATTTTACTTATGTGTATTATATGGAGAGAATGTTGTTTGGCTTCATTTCACTTAATTTGTAGCTTCAATTAAACTTGATTTCAACAGATTTATGTGTTTTGTTCTTTTGTGCTTACTTTTAAATGTCTTTTTAATATTTTCTTTTTTTTTTTTCCGAGTTGCCTGGTCTCAGTGTGGATTCCAGAGACATAAGGGTGAGAGTTTTCTTCTGAAGAACAAATTAGACCTGTCAAACGCATAGGTTCATGGCTTTGATCACCTCCGTAAATTGATATGCCAAAAGAGCTGTGTGCCTCAACAGAGGGCACTGTTGGTGCACTCCTTACAGCTACCATGCCATTGAATGAAAGGAAATCACTCCAACCACTATGCTTCTCAATGCTAATTACTGGTCTGTGACTCAATTAGGAGAATGATTTATGGCTTTCCAGAGAGCTGTGGAAGGATTCAATTACAAACAACTTATAGTGTCAGCTCATCTTGGCTTGCAGTTAGGACCAAAATGGAGCAGCTCTTGGACAGATTTAGGAATTTCAGTTCATTTTGCAACATTTAAGGTTATTTTGATACTTACTGCTTTGTGGTTTAAACTTCCTCTCTTTAAAGCTAGGGCTGAGCATACAGCCCCCATAAAGCATGGCCCATTGGTTTCTGGCCCCAGTGAACTATATATCGGGGTGACCTGGCAAATTGCCTCAAGAAAAGCACGGATACAAGGGAAGTCTAAAGTATTTTTGTCCTGTGAGAAGCTTTAGATTAAATGATCCGTGATAAAATAAATGTCTTATTTGGCCAGATATCTGTGTGAGCTCCTCCCTAGCCTTCACCCTTGTATAACAAACAAAATGACATTTGAAACTGAGCAGAGAGGGAAAGTTGGCAGATTATGGGAGCTCTGCGGAGTAAGAAAGTAGGGAGGTAGCTATACACTGTGACCAGAGATGATTTTTTTTTTGTTAAATTTTCCTTTTGAGAAAACTTGCAGCTACCTTTAATCTAGACACATAAAAAGTAAGCGGTGCTGCTTAATATTAGATAGATATAAAGAAAGAAGAACATAGTCTGTCTGTAATGGCACATAAACTCTATTAAAAGTGGTTCACAATAGCGACGCAACATCTCTCAATGTCTCCTGACCCTTCTTTGTCTTTGTCTCTGAAAGGGAATGTAAATATTTGCATGAGTACTAAAGTCTGTTGTAGCTAGGTGACTGATCATCAACAAGGACCAAGAGAACTTTTGCCTTGACTTAAACATCATCTCTACCTAGATGGTAGGAGGTAACAGTCACATGTTTATTATGGTAGCTTAAAAAAAACATTGTGTTTCAGCTATTATAATGAACAGGACACATTTGTTCCTGTGTGGATTTTTTTTATTTTGTATTCTCTCCACTTTGTAAAGTCATACCCACAAATGTGAGTGTATGTTGTACAAATGACTAAGACAATGCAGTTGATAATACACGCATATAAGTTAAAGTTGCAAAATTATTACTCCAAGAGATACTTCAACAGATAGAAAAACATCAGACATCTCAGTCCAGAACAGCGCAATCTTAGGAACAGATAAGATCCTAAGAAGAACCCCCAAGCTCACAGGATTTCTATCCTTTTTCCACGTTCTTTGATTGGGTGCAGCTGTAGTGAATTTTGCCCTGGGGACAAATTAACTGTTTTGATTCTGGTTCTGAACATGAAAACCCAATCTTCAAACTTTATGGCAATTGGATAAAGAACTTGGAAATAGTTACAGTAAATTCTATGATGAGTACATCTATCAGTGTTTAAAATAAAATCAAACCAGTCTTGAATTCCATTTTTTTTTTTTACATTTGCCCTTTTTGAAGTTTAATATAATACATTGACATAATTGAAAATATTTGGACAGAAATATGAAATACGGGGAGTTAATACCCTCCCAGCTGTTTTTCTCTTATGCTAGCATGAATGGTAATCATTATAGTAGATCCAAAAAAATCCCAGTCTCAGCTTTCTCTTTTTGTTTTCCAGTCACCCTTTTTCCCTGTACTTCCTCTGTCTGCGTAGGATTCACATGTATCTGTGTGGACCATGGATAAGACTGATTTATGACGTAAGACTGTACAAAGGAGATTAAAATGTAAAGTCGTCATACATTCTTTATCACAAACACAAATGTAAGTGAGCTCATTCTCTCCTGCTTTGTTTCTTCCTCCTTTGCTGATTTTCTCTCACCATCTTCCGCCATTCCTTTTCTTTCAGCATCTGGAATGACCACCACTGAGCCATTACAGAGGGTCTTTTCTTCATCAGACATATGTTGTTTTACCAAGTTATTTTGGAATGGGCATGTAAGCTAGGTGTCTTTATTAAATGTAGGTAGTATTGCAAATTGCAAATAGTCATATAATCTCACACTGAAAAATGTAGAAAATTTCAGCCTTTAATTTAATACATTTAGCCAGTGAAAACTCCCCTACCAATTCTTTTTTGTTCTATTTAACAAAATCAATGGTAGCATACTTTTTAACCCCCCTAACAGTTCTTATAAAATGACAGCTGAAGCCATTTGTTACTGTTTTTGTATTCTCCCCTCTGGCATACATGGCATTAAGAATGAGTCAATATCAGATTCTGACGGTATAATAACCTTAGACAATAAAATGTGGTATCATGGTATATGGTTACAGCTCTAAATGTGTTATTTTAAAATGTGTGCATTGAAAACAAGAAAATGAATGTATTTGAATTGCAATCAAAAATGGTAATGACAGCTGAATTCTTTTTCAATAAAATAAATAAATGCAGTCATTAATGCATTGTTAATTGTTGGTTGAAGCTGTTTTTAGATCGCAGGCATCATGCCAGAATTTCACCCACCTTTAGCATGCATGTTCACACTTCTGATTTCTGGCAACTAAGGTAATTAAGCCATACTGATACAATAACAAAAACACGTTTAGAAAACGAGAAAAAATACAAAGTTTACAACTATTAGGATAACTTCATTTCCACTGCTATAATCTCTAAGACAAAGCAGGGAATAAAACAGCCATCTTTTTATTGAAGTGATGTATAATGTCGGGAGTGTTTTAGAGTACAAAGTGGTTTTTGATGTAAAGAAGATTACATATAAAGTGTTGCTGGCACACAGAAACAACAAAAATCAAAAGTATGAATATGTGTATACGCAATTCAACTAAAGAGCTGCTCAGCTGAAGCAATGGAGGCACTCGGTACTATAGTAACTCAAAGCCAGTCAAATGCACAATCCAACAACTCCAAATGCTCTCCCAACTAGCACAATCACCAAGTTGTCTGGCTCAGTAAGACAGTGATATTATTTTATCACCAATACCTGATGCCAAATGGAGCTTGTTTATTTCAGGACAGCTCTAACTTTACCTTGAATTTAGAAAATAGAGATGGATGGTGCTACCGTAGTTGTGCTGTCATATTAAAAGGGGCCATGGCAGCAAATTAAGTTTTTCTAAGGTTTTGGGGGTGTAATATGTGTACTGAGGAGGTCGTGTTAATGTCTAAATTGAATACCGAAGGACCTGCTCAGGGGCAGTCAGATTTGTTCATTTGCCCAAAAATGGTCAGATCAGAAAACAAATTGACTTTTTATGTAGCTTCTCTTTCTACGGAATTCATATTCTCCAATCAGAGCACAACATCAAGCAAACAACCCCCCCCAGCTAATGCACCGTCAGACTTGAGAGGAGGAAAGCGGAGCAGCGGGCGGACAGCATCCCCAGATCAGCCTCCCTGCATCGACTCAAACAGTAGGCAGTCACCATAGAAGCCGCCGATCGCAAATATCCCATATTTGACTGGTTTTCCAAATATGGTTGTAGCCAATCAGAGTGAAGTCAACTTGGTAGAGTTACATGTCATTACCGCAACCAACCCATTTACTGAGGAGGGACATTTGGCCTGACAAAATAACAACATGACGTTATTTTTTAATGGGATTCTATGGAGAAGTTACATATGCAGCAATATCACATACATTAATTGGTTTATATGGTGACGTCATGGCACCTTTAAGTCTGTTGCCTCCTATGACTAACAAGATGGACATTGTGTTACATCTTGTTACGGTAGCTTTAGTGACCTTCATGATACTCTGGTTGCACACAACCTGAGGGATTTGACCACCATTGTCTCTCTGACAAGTCAGTTTAAAAAAATGCTTATACTGCAGGAACGATATGACAGAGATTTTTAGTGGTGTTGAAACTGCAACTTTTTCATATTGTGTTATACTGTGAAACTAGTAACCAGCCCATGGCTACATGGCATTCATGTGTTCTCATTTAAATGTAACTTATTTTGGCTATACATGCAGTCGAGATGAGGCTAAAGCACTGTAGTTCTTATGTTAAACAGTGGACAGCGCTGCATTTAACAGCTGGAAGCAGAAAAGCCTAAAGAGAAAGTGTATTCCTAAAACATTACTTACAACTTAAGACTGGCCTCAAGAGTGTAATGTTTTAGCCGTTTCTACATGTCTATCAAATATTTAGCAATATTGACTCCTTCTTTATTGCTTTATCACAAGTGTATTTGCTGGTAAAAACGGACATGCTTTCATACACTACCTTACTGTGCTTTCTGTTTAAGGAGTGCCATTTACAGACTGTACAAAAATGGGGATGTGTCTGACCAGCCAACGGGCTTAGCCACGCTCCCCAATGTTAAATGAAACTTTCACATTTTATGATAATGTATTTCAATATTTTTTGAAAACAACTGCAACAAAAAATATCATGTGCTTTTGCTTAAATATAGTTTGGTTATAGGTATGGAATGGATGTAGGAGGAAGGGACCAAGCGTGATATGGAGGACAAGCTGGAAAAGGAGTAATTCTACCCTGAGCCAAATTGTTATTGCCAACATAGTATAGAGGAGGTAAGCTGTAGGCATTCCACTTTTCCACAAGAAAGGCTTTTTATTATTTTTTTTTTTTTTAACTTCAGAGAGATTGCTACTGCAAGATAAGAGAAACAAAATGGTAGCACGAAATTAATTAAGATCCACCAAAACGATTACTGGATTAGTCTAGCGGTAATTGAAAAAGCAGATGAAGACCATATCCCAAAGATTAGAAGCATCTGAGCCTCTTGTGTTCAAAGGAATAATATGAGGTGCCAATTTTAATTTCAACATTATCTGCAGGTAGCAGAGTGTGGAAATATTGTATCAATTAGCCCAAATTGGTATTTCAAGAATATTTGCAAAGCTGCCAGGTTATAGGGACTTGAAGACAGCTAAAATTAAATTATGCAGAATCCGTACCGTTTTTGTCTAATTTTCTTTAGATGTCTGCCCCTTGTCTTCTATGGTTGCCAGTTTTTACACAGTGCACTAAAAATAAAAATAAGCAGGTTCTCTATAGACAGCTATCGTTTGAGCTATTTCAGGTTCCTTGTTAGCTAAGGAGACAAACACTGATAATGTAATGCCTTCAGACATACAGCGGGAAGGAAGGAGCCTGTAGCCATAGGGTTAGCAGGCTTCAGCTTTATTTTCTCTGAGCAGGTGCCCCATCACCATCCCCCAGCATCAGCCATGTGGGATCACTACCTTACATATTGCTGAATGCAAAGCCGGCGGCAGCACGGTTGCCCTCCAAAGGCCTTGCAGGCATGGCAAGTCTGCTCATCTCCTCAGCCTTCATGTTTCACACATCCAATAAATGTGAACCTCTGTCAACAGCATGCAAAGCTGAGTGGAGGTTTAGTATCTTTTGGCAGACACGGATGTTGGACTGACAGCAAGGTATGGGACTTGCAGGGATGAGGTCATTGTTTACCTGAAGGTGTTGTAGTTTTCATTTTTCTTCTGGTCAAACAGGTACACCCCTTATCAGTTTTATGTTCCACTTTTTGTTCATGACAGCACATGAGCAACTCCATGTACATACACCTTGGAGGAGAGATTATTTTTGCCTGCGCACCGTGTGTGTTTTGACGTGTAAGCTGTGGAAAGAGGGTAGACACCGCACAGCTCCAGCCATCACTCACACCAACAGCGAGTTTTCGACTTGTCTGAGCCCTTACTCTGAGATAAGGCTTTGAATCCTTTGGCTCTGCAGTTTGATCAATCTGCAGATTTACCGCCACCACTGCAGCACACTGATGAAGCATAAGAGCAGTAAATTCTACTTCCTTCATAGAAAATTCTCCTCTATCTCCCTCATGTATTGATGTAACACCCATGAAATCATTTCTTTCTAGTTTCGGTGAAATAACTAGCTAGTGGCTGATCTTAATCAGCTAAGATATGTTCCTCACTGTGTTTCTCTTCATATTACAGTTTTTCTCTATCTTTTCACGACCCATGCCATATATCTAATACTTCCAAAAAATTGTGCAATTCTCATTAATATTCTTTAAAGTTGGGGACTCCATTTAGCCCTCTAAAAAATATTTCTCTATGAAACAATTTTTTACTGACTCAGATATTTGATACTCTTCACATCTAAAAGTGAAGGATCATCGTACTTGTATCCAAGCTTATACAGTACAGTGTCTTCCTAAAATATCCCTGCACATTGAACATTATTTTTACATTTTACCATTGGATAACTTATTTTTACTGAAATTACAGTCATTTGGACAATGTCACTTTTGCGCATCTAGAGACTGACATATTTCCCAATTTGTCTTTGCAGCATACAACATGTCGTAAAAACGAAAAAGTGTTGAAAGTTTGAGAGTTTCTTTAAAAGCCTGTTATCATTTCAAACTTTCTAAAAATCTTAGTTTTCTCCCTTCATTTTAGAATGGGTCTTTATTGTCCATTCTGGCGACTTTAAAAGGAACTTGGCTTTGAATGTGGTGTGTCGCCTTTCACCTGAAGTTTTTAAAGCATGACCAACTGTCACAAGACCCCGAGGCAGACCATGAATACTCTGGAGAGATTATGTTTCTCTACTGGCCCAGAAGAGCCGGGGATCCCCTAGGAAGATGTGAAAAGGGTAGCTGGGAAAAGGGACGCCCAGAACTAACTTGCCTACCCTGCATCCACCACATTGTGATAACTGTCAGAAAATGGATGGATGTTGTTAGATAAAAGACCCTCTGTGGACCAGAAAAAAATCTCAATTTGGCCTATGTGCAGCTGCGAGAATGATGCTGACTGGGTGCAGTTTCCCTGATTTGCTAAGGTAGTGGTTGCTAAGCTGAAAATGGACATCCTTTGGGCTGTTATTCGAGATGCAGTCAAGTCTCCTGAGCCCTAAAAGCACAGAGGTGATGAAGCAAGTACAAAGCCTGGATCCCTTCTTGTGCATTGTGAATGACACAGAGGGGTGCGGTGCACCACTACTGAGAAAAAGGATAAAGCAGGGGCTTAATGGCAACCTTCCTAACCTCCTGACCCTATGTTGTTGGTAGGGAGGAACCTTGGGTACCTGACTAAGACTCCATTCAGAAATAATGAAAGCACAAAGCTTGGATATCCGACATGTGGTTCAAATTCCACCCATCTTTACAAGGACCTTCTGAAGGCTTTTGAAACAGGTACACAAAAAGTAAAAGTCTAAATCTTCCGATGTGAGTCCACAATGCACATCTTAAATGGCAGATTTGATGATAATTAAGAATATATCATATTTGAACATATAAGAACATAAAACGATTACTAGGTCTAGCTCATCACTGATCTTCCTAATTGTTTGGTAGTGGTAGACAGTCCTTATAAGTTTGATGTACACAGTTACAAATATGAGACTGGCAGGGCAGGTGGGGGGTGGAATCATTACTCCTGGGAAGGCTGACATCAGAGACTCAGAGCAGGATAAAATCACTCTGATCTCCTTCCCACATGCTTTGCTGCCTCCGAACTTTCCCTGAGCAGCCCTATTCCTTCTGACATTGGATCAAACAACCTTTGCCTCCATAGAAGGAGTTCTTCCTAATTCACTCTCATTAGGGGGCATCCTTCCTCTTCCTGCAAAAATGCTGTAAAATATGAAATATCCTTTTTTACTTGTATAAAGATTTTTGCTCGTTAAGTGTTGCATACATTAGCTTTGGAAACCGATTCACACAAGAAGGTGCAGTGACAGTAACACAAGCTGTCAGGCTCCCAGTCCTCTTTACAGTTTGCTTTACACTTATTATACCATAGGGGGAGCCATGACCTCACGTACAAGCTTCTCTAGCTCAGTTTCATATTCGCTCATGTCTGTTTTATATCTCTTCTCCACGTTATACCTGGAAACCCCTGGTCCTGTGGGCACTACAGAAATAAAACACACTTTGATCAAACACAATGCCTCCTGCATACATTATGACAGATGAGCAGCAGCTTGCAGTACGTAATTTATGTACTTTTGCTTCTGAGATGGGCCTTGGTAGTTGATTAATGGACATAAATGTCAGTCAATCTGACTGCTAAGATATGCAATGCTGTAGAGCAAATCTTATAGGTAAGTACAGATCAGACCATCTGCAGTCCATTGGGATGCAGAAGAAAATAAAACAGTTCAATTCAACACGACTTTTCCAGATACCAGAAGCATGCACACCCTGTATAGGGTAAAAGCAGACAGTGGATATTTTATTTGCATTGCAACATAAAAACTCCATCCCCATTTGATAACTGAGGACAGTTCTCATTTCTAAAGTTGCATTTGATTGCTTTAGAATGCAATCAATAATTATTCTGACCCTATCTGAGCTGCAGGGCAGATGCTTTAACCATGTGAAGCAAGTGAGCAACATAAGGAAAGGGTCTTTCAGTGGATTTCTGTTTCCATGAGATAAGTTTGGCTTGAAAACAGAACCACAAAATGTAAGATAGAGGCCAATGAAAGAAGGATTTCAGAGAGTGAATTTATGCGTGTGTGGAAGTGATGGACTTCATAAAGACTGGGTGACAAAAGATCATTGGCAAGAGCGCTGGGTGTTGTTTGAAGACCCTCATGCAGGAGAAAGTGTTGTGCTTGCGGCAAGGTATGCATTTGCATGTCTTTGATGCCATGTCTCGCTTGATTCACATGTTGGATATGGGATCAGTTGTCGAAAGCGATCGCTAAACATCTTGGAGCATGTAGTTCAGAAACAATATGTTGCCCGTTTACAGGACCAATATGGGGACATTAAGGTCAGTGCATGTTTTGGTAAACAGAGCAAAAACAAGCAGTCATTTCTTTTTTTTTTGTTTGTTTGTATTAAAAACAAAAAAAAAAAAAAAACATTTTTCTGTAAAATGGGTGAGATAAGTTATTGTGATGTTGTTTATACCAAAAATAATATGAATATTGTTACAACCCAGATCAGCCAGGGCAAAAGGGAGGTGACATTAACCCAGATGTTGGCGGTTGAAAACCAAAAGTGATTTATTGTTTTGTTTGTTTTTAGACTTTTGCAAACAGAGAGCAATGTTTTTTTCCCCTCACAATTCTGACTTTTCTGAGATTAAAGTCAGAATTCTGAAAAAAAGTCAAAATTCTGAAACCTGGCAAGCCAGATTGATAACGTGTAGAACTTTCGGTTTAATTCTACATAATATCAATATGGGGCTGCTCCCATCGAATCTGTTCGGGGAAAGGAGGGACATTCAGCATAATCGGACGAAGGGACACCTAGTGGTTTTAGCCAATTGTGGTATTGAATGAAAATATCGTAAGCAGGCGCAAACATCTTTGCCATCCAATAATGCATAATGCGCTTCTTGCTGTTTTTCTTTCAAAGATGAAATTGTAGATTCCAACAAAACAGATGTGATAGCAGTAGCTACGCGTGCATCCTCATGCGCTGCCATGTTTATTTTGGTTTGGCTGTGGGATCAGCACCACTTGCTTTCGTCACAGCTGTATCTCCTGTCTTAAACCACTATACTGCAAAGTTATTGGCCGACATGTGCTGGGTCGCTTCTCAAACAGCTGAGGCGGGAGTTGGACAAGATGGATTCTCGTGTGTTTGTGAGCGCACAAATACTGCAAAAATTCAACTTGCCAGCAGAGTTAAACATTCCATGAGACTATAAAGGGAAATATTTATTTATTAGCTTTATTCTTGTAAAACACAGTTTTATTGCCAGATAGACCACTAACTTGAAAAGTGTGAAATTTAAAAAGTCAACAGGCCTAAACTTGTGTAATCGATAGGAGGAGAACAAAAACAAGCTGTCTCTACTTCCATCACAGAGGAATAAATATGGATAGCAGAGGCTGAAAGAAAAAGCAAAAAGAAGCAGACAACATGAGCCATATTGTGAGAACATTTCATTCCATCAGGAAATCATAAGTGCCAGTTTGAATAATTGAGATATAACAGCAGGTTTTTGCACATACAGTATAATATTAAAATGCTAAATATTAAGAATTATTTAGAAAACAGTAGTCGTCATCTAAAAATAATGTGATGACCTACTTTAGAATTAAGTTACCAGCCTACTTTAAAAAGTCTCCAGCTGGACTGGGGTTCATCTTTGCTGGACTGGTTTGATGGTTCCACCCTTCTCAGCAGCAGATTACTGTACCTGATCCTCTGACCAACAGTCTGACCTCTGCTCATTTTATCCGATATTATTCCTGACTTCTCTTTCTGCATTTATATCAGCAGCAATAGGCGTCTGGGCAGGATCAGGATCCCTGTTAGATACACTAATGCTAGCTTGCGGAGTCCGACCTCTATTTATTTGTGTAGTGAAGGACTGTTCAGAGCTGCTGTTGTCATCCAGTTCAGGTCCTCTTGAGCCCTTTTGGAGCTACAACAACACAATGGCCATGATCATTTACCTGCGCTTTTCCTCTCTCATCCAAAACAGGTAAAGCCACTTGAATGTATGGCAAGACGGAATATTTTTTAATTACACATGCTCAGTTCAATTCCTGTTGCATTATAGTTTTTTTTTACTCAGTGTATAATAGTTGATTGTATATTGAAATTGGATGCATTTTGTGGGGAAAATATAACAGTCACATGTATAATGATATGAACTTAAAAAGTTCTAAAAAGAAAACTAAAAAGAAAATAATAACCTAATATTTTCTTGGGAGTTCTATGACTTTTCCAGGGGGAGCTATAGCACCTTGTAGTGCCCCCTGGTACCCCCACTGTCCCTCAGTTGGGGCAGAGACTGACCCCTGACCAAGAGGGAAATTCCACCTTTCCCCAGTTGAGGACCGTTGCTTAGGACATGGAGAGTCTGACTCTCAACGTGTTTAACGCTCAACGAGGGTCAACGTATGACCTCTGGTGCACACTGGAGCTCATAACCCAAAGAAGTTGCAGTGGGTAGCGCTGTTGCCTTGCAGCAAGAAGGTCCTGGGTTCGAGTCCAACCCTGGGTCTTTCTGCATGGAGTTTGCATGTTCTCCCTGTGCATGCGTGGGTTCTCTCCGGCTTCCTCCCACAGTCCAAAAACATGACTGTTAGGTTAATTGGTGTCTCTAAATTGTCCTTAGGTGTGATTGTGTGCGTGAATGGTTGCTTGTCCTGTCTGTTTATGTGTTGCCCTGCGACAGACTGGCGACCTGTCCAGTGTGTACCCTGCCTCTCGCCCAGTGACCGCTGGAGATAGGCACCAGCAACCCCCGCGACCCCATGAGGGATTGAGCGAATTAGAAAATGGATGGATGGAGATCCTGAGGCTCCCAAACCAGACATCGTCCATGAACACCACAAACATGATTGGTGACAAGGGGCAGCCCTGTCCACCACGCACTGAGACCAGGCACAACTTTGTTCCAAGAATGCAGACACAGCTCTTGCTTTGCGCATACGAGAACTGTACAGCATTTAAAAGGTGCCCAGAGACCCCATATTCCCACAGCATACTTAGAAAAGACATTGGGGGACACAGTCATAAGCCCTCAACAGATCTACAAAACACATGTAGAGTGGAAAAGCATACTCTTTTGATTCCCTCAGTAATTCTACAAGGGTAATGATCTGGTCCACTAAAGACACTGCTTCTCCCGGATCCAAGGTTCATCAATCAGTCAGAGCCTCCTCTGGAAAACCACAGATTAACCTTTTTCGGGCAGGCTGTGAAGTGTGATCCCTCTATAAATGGAACACACGTTCTTGTGCCTTTTAAAAAATTGGGACCACAACCTCAGTCTGTAACTCCAGCAGTGTTGTCCTGGTCCTCCATTTGACATTGAAGAGGCATGGTAAGCATGACAGCCCTACAATGTCCGAGCCTTCAGAAATATCATCTATACCTAACAATCTGCTAACAGGGAGCTTTTTGACTACCTCAGTATCCTTTGCCACAGTGATGAATTCATTCTCCTAATTGTTCAGGGTCAGCCTCCTCCATGGAGGACATAGTGACTGGATTGAAGAGGTCCTCAAAGTTTTCCTCTTCCACTGCCTAACTATGTCCTTAGTCTGGGTCCACAGTTTTTCCAAATCATACAACACTTGGGATGGTCCCTGTTTCCCTCTGTTGAGTTGCCAGACAGTTTTCCAGAACTCCCTTGAGGTAACTGAAAGTCTATGTTCATAGTCTCTCCAAACTTCTCCCATGCCATAGTTTTAGCTTCCAAAACCTCAGAAACTGCAGTACTTTTGACTGTCTGGTACCTGCCAGCAACTTCAAGAATCCCCTAGAATAACTTAGCTCTAAAGGCCTCCTTCTTTAGATTCATGGCTTCCATCACCACTGGTGTTCAACAGGTCCTGATAAATGTCCTTTCTAAATCTATGTCCCCAACCTCCCTCTGGAGATGAGAGAAATCCACTTGAATGCGTGAACTGAAGCTCACTCAGACAGTTTCCTCATTCAGACATTCCCAGTTCACCCTCATAACCTTTTTTTTTGGGTTTACCAGGTCTGTCCATCAACCTTTCAAGTACACTTATGAACCCCCTTGTGCTCAGACATGGTGTTCGTTTAGGGCATTCACAACACAACACTACACAGGTTCAGATCAGGGAGGCCATTCCTCCCAATTACACCCCTTCTGGTAATACCTTTATTGCCCACATGGGCATCGATGTTCCCCAGAAGTACCACTGAAATCCTAGATGACACCCTTTCCAATATTCCAGGAAGGCTGGGTAACCTGAACTGTTGTTTGGTGCATAAGCAGAGACAACAGTCAGAACCTTTTCTTACAAGTTAAAGTCATGAAGAGGCAATCTTCTTGCTGACTGGGGAAAACTCCATGCCCCCCACAAGCCTCCCAGCACTTAGCTTGGGGGCTTGGGTATCCCCACTCCTGCCCGACCCATCTCACAGTGAGCAACTCCAGAGTAGGATAAAGTCCAGCCCATCTCCAGAAGCTGGGTTCCATAGCCTAAGCTGTGCATTGAGGTAAGTCCATCTATTTCTAGCTGGTTCCGTTCAGCCTCACACAACAGCGCCATCTCCTTACCCACTGGTGATGTGATGTTCTTTGTCCATAAAGCCTTTTTTTGTTTGCATTGCACCTGATCCCAATGTTTCACGCTGCACGAAGTTAGCCCATGTACAGGGGGCATCCTGCAACGTCTTTGGGCTGAGCGCCACAAGTCAAGGGTCAATCACGAGGTGCTCGCCAGCGAACTCCTTCCCCAGGCCTGGTCCTAAGAGGGTGCCTCAGTCTCCCTAATCCAAGTGAAATTTGCCTACTGCTGTGGTTGGCCATAGCTTCAGAAACATTGAATCATTCTTAGTCTAACCCCTCTCAAGAGGCCAATTTGCCATGGGACACCATACCAGGAGCTCCGGAAAGGGTCACTGGGGTACACAAACCATCCACCACGTTAAGGTGCCGATTCAACGGAGTGATCAATTTCGACTTATTTTTGAACACAAAAGAAATAAGAAAAGTAATTTAATGAGTACATCACCAATTTGTTTAGTTACTTGCTTTTTGTATGACTGCTGTCTGATGAGAAGATCAAACTACCAAAATGTGAATAAAACAAAATAAGATGTCAAAGAGAAGTTACCATGCGCCCCATATTCATACAGTTGATCATGCAGAGTAAATATCTCAAGGTAATTGACAAAAAAATGTTTAGGTGTTACACTCCCTCCTGGGTATAATATCTCATCTTCATTTATAAAAAGTCCAGTGTCCTAAAATGTGCCAAAAAACAACAATAATCAATAATTATAATCATCCATGCTGTTATGAAAGTGCATTTCAGGTTGCATCCTCATATTCACAAAGCCATATTACCAACTCAGAAATGCATGCATCTGAGTGAATAAGCAAGCACCAATAACTTTTTCCTTCCTTAGTTTGAAAGAAAAGATGAACTGCAGATCAATAAAATCACCCAGAATTGGCTCAACTGTGCGTGTGTATTTTTCACTAATGGAGCATGTGGGACCAAACTCATTATTCTTACTTTTTCTATCTACCACATTTAAGTGTGAGTCTACAGTATTGTTTAATTTTTTCTGACACAGACCTGCAATCAGCAAAGATTTTTTTCTACATTTATGATGACTAAAAATATTTTTTTAAGTGGGAACCACTTGCATTTCAAAACACTGGGGATTGGGGAATGACTGACCATATCAAAATCATTATTTAATGTAAAATAATTTTTATTCTTCCTTCATTTCCAAACAATTTTTGGCAGGCTGTGGTGAGCATGACAAAGGCTCAAGGGGGAATGGTTAGAGTATCAATGGTAGGTCATGTGGCTTTGTTCTATTATAGTCAAGTTTGCTTAACATTTGCATTCAAAACCAACATATGTTTGTAGGGAAATATGCAAGCCATAACTAAATGTTTTTTATTTAATTCTTCTGTGTTATTTTCCTTTTAATACCATCAGCAGCGTCCTTTCATGAATATTAAGCTTGATCCTGTAATTAACTTATTTTGTTCAGAATAGTGAGCAAAAGATTGTGTTAATAGGCTTCTGTTTGGAGAAAAGCTTCAAAGGCCCAAACAAAATGGAGTATTCAGGCAAGATCATGCAAAGCTGCACACATAATGGTGTCAAAGAGGGACAGCTATTGACAGACAATTTCATCACTTTAATGTGAAGGTTTACAATTTGTCTAAACTGAGTGTGAAAACTCTGTCTCAAAATACCCCAATTAACATTGCAAATGTTGCGTATTCCTCTTTTATTGAAAGAGTGGTTTGGAATTCAGCATTCTAAGAATAATGTGAATCAGTATTAGTGTTGTGTCATTTTTTAATGATTCATTCAAATGAATGACACATTCGAGTGAACGAAGTGAACCAAATTATTTCATTAACTGATTTGTACATTTCTTCATGCACTTCCCGGTCGGTACTAGAACTTCCACGTTTCCACGATTCAGAAATCAAGTTGTCCAAAATCATGGTGGACCCCACGCATTTAGATTCCTATATATTGTAAATTTTTGGGAGAAATGCTATCACACTGTATAAAGCACATTTTCAAAATATACCTTAAATGATTAAATATTTTCATGGCAGTTGCTTCCCCTTTCCCTTTCCTGATTTTCTCATGTTGTTTTCTTGTTCTCCATCTGTTTCTCCTTTTTTGCTGTTAGTAGCTGGTATATCCTAAATTCACATGCTTTTTTATGTTTGTACATTCACCCTTTGCCCTCTGTCACATTGGGTATAGTAGACTGTTGGCTGTAACATAGTTTATTTGGATGCGCTATAATCACTTGTATTGCTGGTAAAAATCCTAGTATTGAAGATTTCGTAATGTTTTAATCACTGGATTTTTCATTGTCCATAAAGGTACGTTTGACATGCATGTTTTAATTTTCCTTTAAAAAAAACTTGTCCTGTAATGCTTTTCTATTTGTCTCAGGTGTTTGCATCTTCTTTGCAGACCCCTGTTCCTGGACATGAATAGTAGAACCTTTGTTCTTAGAGGGAGTTTGAAGTATGCAGACGTTTGCTCCATCTTCCTTAATGCGTATTCCGTGAACTTGGTTTCTGCTTTTCATTTTTCATGCTCACGCTTTTGAAATCCTCTGCTTCACCCACTGCCAATTGCACCCACCCCCTTCCCCTCTCTTTGTCTATCCCGTCGTCTTGGCTCTGTGCAAATCTGGAGCATTCTGCAGCATGAGCAGATATTTCTGAAGCCAAGTAACACATACGTTCATGTTTTAAGCACCCATGACAGTGACAGACATATATATAATGTTATCAGAGTCTGTCAGACATGGTGGGTCTTTGCTGTTGTTCGTCTGAAAGCTATTTAAGGTGTCAAACCCGTGTGTGGTGGCTCTTTCCATGATTTTGTAGACGCTAATAGTACATGAATACCAAACACATTTTAAATTTATATCCATGGTATTTGGCCAAAATGTTCATCCAGAGAAGCTGTATGATGGGATAGTCATTGTCTGTAGCAATCTTTCGATTTCCATCGAGGTCAGTTTCTGCGATGACAATTTATTAGAATTTACAGACAAAGAAATTATCTATATTCTATACATTAAGGTATAAACATCACTACAAATTCTAACTTAGACAATTAAATAGTGTGTGTTAAAACAAATAATAGAAATGCCTGATCTTAGACATTTTAAAGTTGCACTCCACCTATTCACCTCTACTGTTGTTGGAGTGTGCCCACTTCAAGTTTGAGGGCAGTGCAATGTGTTTTGTTGTATTGGTGGAGGTCCAAAGCAGCTCTTGAAAATTAAACTGTGGAAAAGCCTCACAGTCAACATTGGCTTAGCTAGTGCCATTGGCAAATCAGATCGGATGTGCAAAAGTCACCTTGTCAGTTTCCATAGCGGTAATGTCACCGCTAGACAGCAGTTTCATCCAAATAGTGGGTGTTAAGTATATTAAAGGACATAGCACAGAGTCCAGAGGAGAGGCCACACATAAAGAAGAACAACAAAAACAAGGTGATGTCCTATGTTGTTTTGCTACATAAAAACATTTTAAGAAATATCATCATATTTATTGATCTGGTTGATTTGATTTACAAACGGACCATTTGAGTCACCTACCCACAATCTGACCTGATATGCACAATTTTTCTTTACAAAAGATTGATTTCCATTCATCACCACAATACTAAGCACATGTCAATCTGACAGTTTTAGTAGCTCCAGCTAACAGAACTTTACACAGTAATAGGCACTTCATTCATTCTTGAGAAAGTTTGTCATATCATGTGGGACTGAACAGACATAACAAAAAGTGACAATGGGTGCAATGAATGGTTCTCTCTGTCGCAATCTAACCTTTCATTGTTTACAGTTCCTAAGATCCAACTCAGGCCATAAATCATAATCTGTGTGTATGAGCTGTCAAAATTGAGTCTTATATGAGCAGGAGATGCAAAATTCATTGACTCCATTACTGCCAAAAGTAGATTGTGGTGGATATGTTGACAGCATATTTAGGTCATGAAACATTTTTTAACATGATTAGTTTTCCACTCCACAATAATTTGAGCTTTACCACACTGGTAGAAATTTAGCTGCAACTATCCAACATTTGACACAAAAGACAAGCACATTTGATATGATTTTATAGCTGTATTTTACTGTAAGATGATTAAATTAATGTTAAACTCTACAAAACCATATTGTGTTGATCGCAACACAAAGCTCCTTTATGTTTTGTTTCCAGTATTCACAGCCATACTTCAGTATGAGCCAAGCCAGTCAAGACCCGCTCTTTAACCTACAAATTTTCTCCCATTCTAACTGTGCAACAGCACTGAGTTCCCTGAGAGTCCTATTGGACTTGTGTTTGGCAGAGGAGCTATTGATTTTATTAAGAAGACGTGTGGAGCACATTACAGAATGATGACTGCTTCATGGGAGGTCAACAAGAAATCAATATGAAATTATATTACTGCTTCGACCGGCTGGGGTAAGTCCAGCTACCAAGCACTGCTGCCATTACTGAACTTGCAAAAGAGGGAAATACTTTTCCTGCAGGCGTTTCTTGTGGGAACAACACATGGTAAGGTTAAAAAAAAAAGGTCAGAGGATTAACTGTGGCCTTGTCTGTCGGCACAGTGCTGGAAAAAGTTGAAGTGGACTTTAAGACCAACGAACCTACGATCCTTTTGAGTTTTCTTTCTTGTTCGTTCTACTGCCTGACTCCTGTGAAAAGAAACTGAGAAGAAGATAGTATGTGATAATGTTTCATTAGTATTTACATAGTGAATGATTAAATGCCAATTGATCTGGTATCCTGCATTGTGAAGAAAACAAGCACTGATAATATTCAGTGGTTGTGTGCAGGAAAAACAAATAAACAAGGAAAAACGCTCCTTTGGGAAGAAATGTGCTGTTAGCCCACGTGTAGATTTTTGAAATGGATGGTTCATATTCCATGACGATGAGCCAAAGAGGGAAAGATCGAAAATGTAAGAAGAGTAACTTCAGTAGCCCACTCATGCCCCCAATGATGAGCAGTTTTTGCAGAAATAATTAAGTAAATGTTTGACTTGTTTAAGATATATTACTTAACCACTTTTGAATCTCTAAGACATAGTCATATGTCTTAGAGTTTACAATTGAGTTAACTAAAGGCCATGCTGTAGTAATAAATAGGTATGTTTATTACATACCAAATTATTTATCTCATTTACAACCCAACCATAGGAGAGTGTAAATAACAAATAAGCTCTTGACTTTTTTTCGAAGCTGGGTGAAAAAACAACCCCACAATAAATTTAACAAGTGTTGGAAGCCCCTGACATGCTTAAATTTCTTCTTCTGTGTTATACAATGGGGTTATCATTTGTTCCTTATATTTATACTAATCACTTAGGATTGTATTAAATTATTTTATAGATATCCTATATTACACAGTATTTCCATGGTTGTTCTGATGACCATTTTGGTTTTGACCCCAAATTATCAGCAATCTGTGCTTTAAAGATATTTTTTACTTTAACCACAAAACTTGGATTATATATACGTCATAGACTTTATGTAGATCATAGTAAAATATGTTAAATCATGGTGCGTCCATGCATGTAAAAAGAAACTCAAACATGTGGACAAATTAGGGTACTTCTCTCTTGCTCTCAATAAAAGACAATAGGTTAAACTGAATGTACAACATAGGAAATTAACAAAATAACCATCATCTGTATGCCAGAAGTATTTTTTTTTTTTTTACACAATATGTCATACCTTGTTCTTACAGCACCTGAGTGTGATACAAAGTAATCCACTTAGGACAATTCCAAAGTATTGTACAGGAGTATTTCATTAGTAAGAATCATCACCCTTATTCTATCTCTACCTTATAACGCTTCCATCCCTAAATAACCATGAGATGCTGTAATATAGTCTGAATCAATTCTTAATTATTTAGATCTCCCTCTAAATCTCAGTAATGCCACTAAAATGATTCATGCTATGTACCTCTTTAACATCAGAGAAAGGAGATTACAATGTTTGTATTTCTGCAGGAAGTTAACTGCAACCCGGCTAGCTTTCTTTCTCTGACCAAGAGGTCATAGAAGACAACATCACCCACCATTGAATGCTACAGTATAATTTTGCTAAATACCACAGTTTTTTATTCCAATCCTTGAGTGCACCTGAAATTGTTTTGAGTGATGGAGGAAGTGAAGTCCTTTGTAGAGCAAAGCTCAATGTGAATGGATAATTTGACAACATGGTTTCTTATTATTAATGGGCACAGAATCTAGAGATTCAACTTGCTTCCTTTTTTTAACTAAAAAGAAAATGCTTAATAAGTGTTTCTATATGACTGTAGCCATCTATTTCTGACATGCTATGAATCTTCCGGTTTTATCTTGCCAAAAGTAAAAGCTTGTTAATCTTTTACGCACTTCTTTTCTCAAAACTCTCCCCCAAATCTCTGAATTCTGTGCACTGGGAAACACTGGAGTGTATGTGACAGTGTTGAAGGTTACTGAGAGCTTAAGCTATTTCACTAGCGAGAAGCCATGAAGTCTCCATGAGGTAAAAAAGAGCAGAGTGAGTGACAAGTTAATTGGCAGGATCAGTGGACTTCAGGGCCTGGTCCTGATGTAGAAGCCAGACGGGTGGGATGGAATGCCAGCTAATCCTCCTTTGTCCTCACCCCCGTGTGGGACTGACTCCTGAGAGAGGGGGTCCTGTTCGTATGAGTTCTTGACTCGCAACAAATATGCTCACTCTTTACTTTCAGCTGGCCCTTTGAATTAAGTACATCGCTTATTAACAATAAGGAAAGACATACAACCTAAATAGTGCAAGTCAGAGGTATATCTACATTAATTATCAGTATATGTAAACAAAACATGACAAATTATGCATAGATTAATATGGCCCAGACAGACAGGAGACATTTAATTCAAGCCAGAAAAGTTTTGGATTTAAAATTTTATTTACAAAGACAGGAAGTAGAAACTCCTCTGCAGGAGCGAGCTGGTAACTAGTCAGTGACGAATGCTAGCTTACTCACTGCAGACGTGTCAGGAAGAATGGCTGAGATGTGATCAGAGCCCGCGAAGCAGGCTTGGGTCATGCACAGTAAAGCAGAGAAGGGTAGACAAAATCCAGGGGACAGGCAAGACTTGTAGGTCATGGTGCAATCCAGATCAGGGTCCAGAATACAGAAGGGTGGTAAATGTCCAACAAGGGCTTGGCAAGGCAGGAAAATCCAAGAAAGAATTATTGGGTCAACGCCGTGCAGGTATGATAAGGCCTTTGAACATCTACTCGCTGGAAGCTTTCAGTAATCTGACGTTGTCCTGCTGTCTGCAGTGACCTTATAAAGAGCAGGAAACAGGTGTGTAGTATAAGCTTTATTGCAGAGGAGCTGAGAAGCAGGTATGCAGGGGCAGTGAATGAAACTGATGACAATGAAGCATTGGAGGAGTGACAAGATGAAGACAACAGACAGACCAGATCATGCCATTGCTTAATATGCACATTATCATTGTCAAAAGTTCTGAAGCCAGTCCCCTTCACCAAGGTCTTGGCATAATTATGTGTTAATATCTGACCACTATCTAATAAGAAATGCTGGAACTCACGTAAATTGGTTAGTTTAGGTCAGGGCCCTATGTAGATCATTTGGCAAGCTTAATGTAAGATTTCCAGAACAAAGCATGATGAGTGTTTGTGATCATTATCCTGGAAGAGATTCAACCATGTTACCAAAACAGACACCGCTTAACAAAAAGAACATAGCTTATAACATTTGAGAACAAGTGAAGAACCACCAAGACTCCTCCTGATCGCAAACATGAAAATACCCGGACACCAGTTTCATTACTTACAGATGAGTGAGTTTAACTTTAACATGGACTGAAATTTGGACAAGCAAAATGCCTTCTGAAGTTACTGACAAGAACAAATGTGAACTGGTGACCTGCCCTGGGTGTTGACCATTTTAAAAAACAGATTTCTGCCTAATTTTACTTCAGGACTCACAATAAAGACATTTCATGCTGAAATGATCAGTAATGAATATCTCAAGTAATAAGGGGCTACTTTTAAAACAGCTTAGGTGTGATTGATTTTAGGATAATTTTACACTGATACTTACCTAATGATCCATTCATATGATATCTTACTTCCATTTCTAAAATGAATAATTATCCACTATATAGATATAATTTTTTATTTATTGAGGAAACCATTATGGTTTTGCTTTTATTAAACTGAAACACTGCTTTCTGTGTTACAGACAGCAAAATATGATCTAAAAGCAAGAACATATTATGTTAGAGAGTGGACACATGATGTGCACCAGGATCACTGTTATAGTCATTTAAAAATGTTCCATTAGCATTGTAACAAGATTTATTTTTTGTTAAGTAAAAAGGTTGATCATATTTTCCTCTAGTAATGCTGATAATGTCATGACCTATGGGTGTTTGGTTTTGTGTGTTTTTCTGATTATTTCTAAGTTCTTTATTATTGTCATTTTGTCATTAACTAATATTTTTCATATTAGCTAATTTCTCTTTTGTTCTTTATTGTGGTTAGGTCATGTCATATTAATTAATTCCTTTGTGTTTACCTTCTTCACTTTAGTTTATTTTTTACTGTTAGGTGTGTTGTCCTTTGTGTTCAGTGGGTTAGGGTTAGCTCCCTTTGTGTTTTCTGTGTTTAGTAGTCACCCCTTTAGTCTACTTGCTCTCTCGCTGCCCCAGCTGTTCTACATTCCCTCTGATTAAGATCATTGTATTCCTATGCCATTCTCCACAATGGCATCAGTATTTAAGTTCCTTGTTTTTCTATGTTCAGTGCTGGATTTTTCTTTCATGTTAGTTTGTGCTTTACCTCGAAGTTCTCCTTCCTTATTTGGTTATTAAAGGCTCCTATTTCCACCATGGTAAGTTTCTGCATTTGGGTCCTTTTTCAAACCCTGCTACATGGCAGATAATGATTACTTCCATTGATTATGGGAATAAATAAATAAAAATATTCTTTTTGATTTAATTGTCTTTTTGTGTATTTTAACGTATCTTCAACGTGCAAAAATAATTATTACACAGTGGAGATCTTGGAGGCAAAATGTTGGGTGATCTGGAAGCTCAGCTGTGCATTCAACTTGACTGGATGTACAGGTTGTGTACTCTATAATTTGTATCGGGAGAAAACTCAAAGTCAAGTCATAAAGTCTACATGTGCAGAAAAATGTGTCTTTCTATTCAGCTGTACTTAGTAACTTTAGGGAATGGATTTGTGTAATGCACGATAAATTGTACATTATTAGGGCATTACTTGGATTGTGCTGTAGGAGACCAATTCCCCCTTAAATACTCACATTGTTCATTTTTATCAGTAATGTTCCAGGGCTACATTAGTTTTTGTCTTTTAAAGTATCGTCAAGTTTGCTAACTTTTTCTCAGCCTCTAATCGGCTCTTACAGATTTCTAATTTTTGTATTGTTGAAGAGCCTTGAATTTTAGAGAGGTCAGGCTGATGGTTAAATAGGTTGTGCCAGTTATGTTTCTTCCTGCTTAGAAGAGCAAGTTGAAACACATCTTCTTTCTCAACTGTTTGACAGAGTATGAAAATATTAATTTAGCTTCTGCTTTTCTTTCCTTTTTTATGGAACACTCTTTTATCAACTCAATCAACACTGCTCACCAACCTAAAAGTAAAGAAAAGCTTAACTTTGTTTGCAGTCACTTCTTTCGGCTTTTCCCTATTGGGGGTTGCCAAAGCAAGTCATCTGCCTCCATCTAACTGTATATGTTGCGTCTTCTTTTCTCACAAAAACCACCTTCATGTACCAATGTATTCCAGTCAGGCACGGAAACCTGACTGGACATTTTCCAGTCAGGTTTCCGTGCTCACCACAGTACAGAGACCATCCTTATCAAGGTGTTTAATGACATCCATATAAATACAGACTGTGGAAGAACCACCGTGCTGGTTCTATTGGACCCCAGTGCAGCATTTGATACTGTCGATCACTCCATTCTGTTAGACCATCTGGAAAACTGGGTCGGCCTCTCTGGTACAGCTCTCAACTGGTTTAAATCCTACTTAAAGGACAGGGACTTTTTTGTGACAGTAGGTAACTTTACATCAAAGATTACAAAAATCACATGTGGGGTTCCCCAAGGGTCCATCCTGGGTCCCCTCCTTTTCAATATCTACATGCTCCCCCTTGCTCCGATAATAAAAAAACAACAACATCAGCTACCATAACCATGCAGACGACACACAGCTTTACATCACCATGTCACCAGGTGACTATGGACCAGTTCAAGCACTGAGTAAATGTGTGCCAAAATTTTCTTCAGTTGAATAAAAACAAAACAGAAGTAATAACATTTGGACCAATAGAGGAGAGATCAAAAGTTAGCACACAGCTTCAGTCGCTTCAGCTAAAAACCACTAATCAGGCCCGAAATCTGGGAGTGGTGATGGACTGAACCTCCAAAAGCATCTAAAGACAGTTACAAGTTCGGCTTTCTATCACCTGAGGAACATTTCCAGGATTAAAGGACTAATGTCTCAGCAGGATCTGGAAAAACTAATCCATGCGTTTATTTTTAGTCAAATAGATTACTGCAACGGAGTTTTCACAGGTCTGCCTAAAAAGTGGATCAGACAGCTGCAGCTGATCCAGAACGCTGCTGCCCGCGTCCTCACTAAGACTAAGAAAGTAGAGCACATCACCCCAGTTCTAAAGTCCTTACACTGGCTCCCTGTATCTCAGAGAATAGACTTTAAAATCCTTCTGTTAGTCTATAAATCCCTGAATGGCTTAGCACCTAAATACATCACAGACTTGTTATCAGTGTATCAACCCTCCAGACCACTCAGGTCTTCTGGCTCCAGCCTGCTCTGCATACCTAGAACCAGAACTAAACAAGGACAAGCAGCATTTAGTTCCTATGCTCCACTTATCTAGAACAAACTTCCAGAAAATTGTAAAGGTGCGGAAAGCCTGAGTTCCTTTAAATCAAGATTAAAAACACATTTGTTTAGGATTGCCTTCGACTGTTCTAGTTAACTGAATCGTCACTTTTTTGCTCTATTTTCTATCTACATTTTATTCCTACTTGCTTTTATTCTGTTTTATTTTGCTATATTTTAATCATGTAAAGCACTTTGCATTGTCCTTGTACTGAAATGTGCTATATAAATAAATTTGCCTTGCCTTGCCTTCATTTCCTCTTTATCCATAAATCTCCTTCAGTCTTCCGCTAGGCCACCTGCCTGGCAGTTCCAGTCGTGGCATCCTTGTACCAATGTATTCTCAAACCATCCTCTATATATGTCCAAACCATCTCAATTCAGCCTCTGGTCCATGTTTTTCTGATGAAACACTAACCTGGATCCACCTACTGCATTCTGGTGAACCTTCTTCAGCCCTCCAGGTGCCCACCACCTGAGCCTCCACCTCCTTGATCGCTCAGTCTGCCTGCCTGTCCTCCCTCCTTAGCTCCACTGAACCTTCAAGTCATACCTGAAAGAAAATACCAGGGACCTCATTTAAAAAGCTTGCGTACGCACAAAACGGGATCTGAAATCTGCGTATGTCACTTTTGACACAAAGGTTGTGATCTATAAAAAAGTCCTCACAGACACTCATATTGGAGACTGGGGAAATTGGCAACACATATGGTAAAGTGGCGAATAACAGAGAAACTGCACGATGATTCCTCTCATATGTTAAATTTCACTCCATATCAGACTTTAAACATAGATCCACTTTATCATTAGCATTCAATTCAAACCCGCAGTGTTATGCATGCTTGCACTGGTGACACATAACTATACATTAGGACCTTAGAAATAGAAAGTAGAAAAAGGCCCTTAAGCCAACTTAAATCTCAACTCAAAGTCTGCACCACATTTCATTGGGGGTTTCTACCACCATATTCCTCTCTGGGTTGATCAACAGGGTCATTCTACACCCCACACCCCACCAATCTGACAACACTCTCACTACCTTACAGTCACTGAGTTCCTTCATGTTACCTCATCTACACAATATGTAATCCACCTGTATGTTCCTACCTCCACTCTCATAAGTCACCCTGTAGTTCTGGCTCTTCTGGAAGAAAGTATCCATTACAGTCATTTCTAACCTCTTTGAAAAGTCTACTATCATCTGTCCTGCCCACTCCTGGATACCAAACCTGGCCATCACTTCCTCATCACCTCTGTTCCAGGCTCCAACATGTCCATTAAAATTTGCACCAACCACCACTCATCTGTGGGTATATTCTGCATCAATTCATCTGGCTCACTCAAACCCCACACATGGAGCATAACCCCAAACAACACTGACAAACTCTTCCATTAAGATAACTCCTACATAACTTCTCTTCTCATCTACACCATGGTAGAACAGTTTGAACCCTGCTCCTAAGCTTCTAGCATTGCTACCTTTTCACTTGGTCTCCTGAACACATAGTTTGCCTACCTTCCTCCTTTGCATAGTGTCAGTCAATTCTCTGGCTTTTCTGGTCATAGACCCAATATTCAAAGTTCCTATTCTGAGTCCTACCATCTAGCCTTTCCTCTTATTGCTCTGCCTATGGACATATCTTCCTCTTCTTCTTTTTTGCTGACCAACAGTAGCCCAATTTCCACCAGAACCCTGTCGCCCACCAGCACCAGTGGTCATTGTTAACCCAGGTCTCAACAAATATGGTGTGGAGATTATGTTCTTGACTCAGATGGTAAATGTCTTTTATGCAAACATGTGTTTAGAATTCGAATATAAGGTTGTTCAAACATCAGAGGTTGTCTAGCATGCTTCACGTTTATGTCTGCCTCTCAATTTCTAGAATCAAGAGTGAGAACAGAAGTGATCACTGAAAAATTGTGAGTCATTTATCACAATTTAGTTACTTAGCCCAATATGTGACACTCAGGTGCACAGCTTTCCACTAGTGTCAGCTTCTCAGCAATATAAGTCAGCGAGACACTCCAGAATATATGTCTTGACAGTGAATTTTTGCTTTTTAAACTAGATATTCATGTTCCACTCTGACGTGATATTTTTACAGCTTAAAGAATGGTTAGGGCTAGGCTAACAAATGAAGTTAATTTAAATAGTAAATGTTCAGTGCCACTTAAAAAAATGTCTGAATATTAGCATCTAATAATTGTGGTAGCTTTTGTTTGTCATGCAAACACAACATAACATGCACACAACACACTTATAAAGCGACTGTAAAGCACATACCAGAAATACATTAGATGAAGTTCTCCAACCCTTTGGAGCATATGCAGAAGCTTGGTCTCTTTGAAAGTTAACAATAATTATTTAATTTGAGGTCTCAAAGATAATATTACTGTAATTTTTTTGTGGTTATGTTGGATTACACAGAAATGTCAAATTTTCTTTCATTTGTCTGATTTTTTTGTTTGTTTTCCTGTCACTATACATAGAGTGTTAAACAGACTCAGATGCCAATAGAAGGATTAGAAACAAGTCCTACCCAGTGATGGGCAAAGCTAACTGAAACATTAGTTCCACTAATCCATGTTCCACTAACTACAATATTAGCTTTGCTAACGCCAAACTGCAAAATTGTTAAAGAAATTAGTGGAAGTTTATACTAGTATGTAATACTTAGTTGGTAACAGACAACCATCAACACTTGGACCAGTTTTTATAACAATCAAGATCTGTTTATGCGCTAAATATATAAATATAAGCTAAGAATTAACTGAATTTCATTATTATAATAGATTTAGAATAATGAAATTCAATGCTATTTAGACAGCTTCGAAGGGCTTAAAAACATTTTTGTCATAATTTAATCTGAATATAATTAGCAAAGAGGTATGTGGATATTATCATATCTTCTAAAAAGCCTAACAGCCTAACAGGTACCAATATGAAGGGAAACAGAATTGAGCCCCAGAATTGAGGCCTGGGGAACAACATCATAGTATAGCCTAAACTGAACGTGAAGTTATTGAGGAGCCGTCACTCCTCTCAATGTGTCATTCTGCCTGAAAAGAATCCCGGCACTATAATCATCAAAGTTACACGTGCGCGCGCACACACACACACACACACACACACACACACACACACACACACAAATAATATTAATATTTTGGAGTAGGCCAGCCAAAGTCCTGAATTAAAGATGATAAAGAATATGTGGGGGAGCTAAAAATTAGGTTGATTACAAGGTGGCCTTTAAGCCTGAAAGTCTTGGACCTCATCATCAGAAATAAACTGTCAACATATCAGCAGAAACAGAAAAATAGTTGGTCACCGATCTGAAGAAAGGTTTCATTGCTCCACTGCCAAAATAGATTTTTCCTCTAATTATTGAAAAGGGAATGAATATTTTCTGAAATGCCACATATAAATAAAATTATTATTTTTTTAAACTTGATTCTTCTTTTGCATTGTGTGATTATCTATTGGAAGATGTCTGCTCTCGTGTCCTATCTGAAACCAACACATTAAATTATGCTAACAATCCTCATGATGTTTATAAAACATCAGGAGGGACTGTTCCTTCCTGTCTTAACTCACAAAATAAAATCACTAACCGTTTAGCAGCTGTAAAATTGCTTACCTAGTATTTTGTACATGGGTGCATAGTGGTAGGAATTTGATGTGAGATGTTTAGAGAGAATCCATCCAGGTTTAAAGTAGATTACAAAGATCAAGGGTATGATTACATTTAAAAAAAAAAACAAAAAACCATGTAAAAGACAATGCAATGGAAAACTAGCTATTTCAGATACATGTTCATGGCACCTGAGCATTAAATATTTGTGCCGTGTAGCTATTATTCTTTCAGTGTCTACAGGCCTCACAATCCTTATACACTCAATTTTAAAGCTTAGTTATAATTGCAGACCTCAAGTGGGTGATTACTGTTTGTGTGGGTGGCAGGAAAGAAAAAATTTAAATTCAAAGACACTCCTCAAACCGATGACCCGAATCGCTGTACAAATGACATTTGTCAGTCAGCTAAGTGAAAAACAGCATTGTTAGTAAATCACATTGAGTTCTTTGTTTATGATTAATTCATCTAAACGCTAAAACTGTATTCTATTTTAATTAATCCTTAACAACATTTCAAGGAACTGCACTTCGATCAGCTTTTATTGACGTTCGGGGGAAAATGTCAAGAAAATGGAAGTGACTAAAGCCTGCAAAGAAAATAAGGTTCAGTTATTTCCAGGCTATGATGTCATGATCCAGTACTTGCATTTACATTCACATGTCGAGGATTCACTCGTGTTGGACAAGTGTTAACATGTCATAGAGCTGAGAGGAGTTGAAGGGAATGGCTGTGCATTGCTATTTTCATCTGCGTGTTGAGATAAGATAAGTAGGGGGGCCTCCTTAGCATATCTTTAGAATGGACTATTCGGAGCCATCCCACTCACAGACACAGGCTCATTTCGTAATAATTTAGTTGATGTAATAGAACGGATAACATAAAAACTGAAGGCAAAACAGAAGGTGATTGTATCAAACATAGTGCATTTTTCAAGTGTGAGGCACACTTATACTGTAATTACATTTTCTTCACAGAGAGCAGCCTCTAACATTCCCTGTTAACCCTTGAGGCTAACCATGCCGCAGGGAGAGCTCCTAAGATGGATTAAACAGCAATCGTTGAGGCAGAGGGCTCAACAAGCTGCCCTCCTCCCTGAGGCTGAGTACAGCCAAAATAGCCTTTTCCAGAGCTTTTTCTACATTTTTCTCCCCCCATTTTCTTCTGACATCAACTCAGAAAAAAATAGGCCATGGTGTTATTCTTTCCAATTTACTATTCATGCAGGCTTGCGAAGAGAATTTCAAATCAAGATGCATGAATTTTGGAATTTAAACATTCAGTTATTTTTGGAAAAAAAATGTACTCCATGGGCACAAGTTGTATGAATGGAGATAAGATTGAAACTGCAGGATTGCCAACTAGGCCCTTAACTTGTTGAAGTGCCATTGAGCCACACATCTTACTCCTAGAGGCAGCAGAGCAGTTCTGTTGTTATTTCTGGAAGTTGGTATTGTTTGACCTGCCCAGGGTTGGCAAAGACAGACTTTAAAGATTACCCATCTCAATAAGACCTTAAACTGCCATTAACACATTACTAAAGTTTTATAATAAACATTATTTACAAATTTAATAAAATAAATATCAAATAAATTAATGAATAGCCAAACATAAAAAAGTCTTACCACACGGCCTTTCAAAATATATTTATGCCCATTGATGTTCTTTGTATTTGCCCTATTATAACTAAAAGAATCAGACAATTATATTTTATTGAGATTTTATTTGACATATTAACAGACCATACTGTATAATCGTGAAGTGGAAGGCAAAGCACACAGGGTTTTTAAAATGTTTTTAAAATAAAAATAAGACAAGTTTGATGAGCATTGACCCATAAATTAAATCCAGTGCATCTGTTTGTGTGAATTAGTGAACTTGAGGCACAATTCCCTGAACAAAATGGGGAACTGTATTAATTTAGTGTTCTCTGCTTCCTGAAACTAGACACTTCATGTGGTGTAGAAATAAATGGTATAGTGGAAATCTGAATTATAAAAAAGAAAAGGGAATTATGGAGCATTTTAATCACTTGTCTTATACCCGAGCAGCAAACTGGTAAAAATTAAGCCCTGTAGGATGTCAGGAAATATTTATTTCACTATGGCTACAGCAGATGCCCCTTCATCAGTCATTGCTGTGAGATATTGGGAAGTCAATGAGAGATGATGGATTCTGTCCTTCAGGTACACAATTGTCATCTCTGGTGTAAATGGTGTGATTGTAAGACTTCTTTAAAGTACTAGAAGAATGTTTTTTTAATCATTTAATCCAGTTATTGCAGCAAATGATACCAACATTTACCTTTCACTGGACAGTTCTATACATATTTCATTTATGATAGTTTGTAAAACTGATCTAAACGTACTGATAGTAGTTAGTTTAGTTACTTTCCCCAACCATGAGGAAATAAAAATAAGACTGTAAGGCTGAAGCCACAAGAAATAGGAGACTGCTGCAGTTACCCCTGCCCCTCACAGCAGGGTGCCCACTGCTATAAAGTCATGCTCCCGCCCCATCATCTTCCTCTATGCCCGCTGCTTTCAGCAGCCCAGGAGAGACACACTCTATTTTGTGTGGACCACTGAGCAAAGAGGTCTACACAGGAGGGACAAAGCGACAGTGGGCCCGAATGGAGTTCGGAGACCTCCCACATGGGCCCAGGCTAGAATCGAAGAAAAGTACAGCCTGCCTTTTGTGAAATCAACATCGGAACCTAAACTGCCGGCCGCCACGGAAATAGGCTATTTTTAATCTTTTCTCAGCTTTTGCACTGGAAAAGCTGACCTGAAAGTTGCTCCATATGCAAGCTGTGCAGAGGCCCTCACAGGAAGCCTAAGGAGTTCTACCCGGATCCGGGTATAACTCACCAAGGAAGTGATTCACAAAGCAGCCACTTCCTCGCTGCTGGCCCAGATAGCTAGCTATCCCTGCAGGAATTCATTGCAACTGGATGCCCAAAATTCAACAAAAGCAGAGGTCTGGCTGACATTGAGACCTGGAGCTAACAGGCTAAGCTACTGGCTAAGCAAACTTTAAAACAAAGCTATGCTGATGTGTTTTGGGTTGTGTTTTGCGGTTATGACTAGGGTTGCCAACAGTCCCTTGGAAAAGAAAATTGTTCTGTATTTAGAATCCAAAGTAATCGTCCATCGTCCCATGATGGGCGAAAATGGGATGCACCTAGTCCTGTAATTTCGAGAGAATCAAAATCTCTAAAATGTCAATGGAATTAATAAATGATGGTTTGCTTTATAGTTAATATTACGGTAAATTCATTCCCAGATAATACCTGAAAAGCGCACTACACTCTCTTTTGGCGCACTTTTTCTCTGAATTGTCCATAGTGGACATGATGTAAAACAGCACACCTCCAGTGTTGGACGTATAGGAAACATGAGATACAACAGAATGAAAGCAACCCTAGGCCAGTTTGTTCTCCAACAGGCAGCACCAGAGGCAGACATGGTATGTAAAAAATGGTTTTAATGTTATTTTAATAGGGAAATAATATGAATATGCACATTTATGGTTAAAGACAACGGTTTTATGGTAATAAACAACTATATAAAGATCAAAACATAAAGATCAACATACTATACAATACAATTTCTTTATTATTATTTACCGTTGACTGCTGCAAAGGTAGCCCATATATGCAACATTGTGAAGCATGTTTTTTTTTTTTAAAGGATATCTATTTTAGTCTGGTAAATTTATTTAGCCAAGAATCAATAACAAATATTTATTACATTGTTTAATAATTTGTTTTCTATGTACATTTGAATCACTCAAAATATTCTTGTAATTAAACTCAGGTTCAAGTCAAATGTCTAGAAATTATTTTCACACAGAAAAAAGGGGCAAAAGAAAAATCAACAGGATGGGATGAAGACAGCCCTAACAGGAGGTTTCCCTTATTTATTTTTCAAGGAGTTTGCAAACCTAGTTATGACAAACTTTGTTTCCATAAGGGATTTTATACACTGATGGGACATTAGTGGTTGTGTTTTTCAGTGCATTCATTATACCAAATATAGCTTAAAAGTCTTTTTTAAATGAGCTCCGAACATCTGCTAGCATTAGTTGCTATTGGCCTCCATAATAACTTTTTGCTGCCCTAGTTAAACATGATAATGGTTTGTAAAACATAACGCTAGTTTTTGTTTCACTCCGTCATTGTCCGATAGTGCTACGAGCGTTAGTACAGCATTGATAAAGAACATTAATGTCGCTTTAATGGTGTTTTGTGTAACTTTAGGGGCAACTCACCCCCAAATCCACCTTTTTTCGCCAATAAACTATTAAGATGGTTGTCTTATAGTACTGTCTCCATATTCTGGTTATTATTTATAAAAGATTTGTGCAGGTTTGTTGAAATCCTGGGTTGTGTCTAAAATCGTCAGTGTGGTGCCCTCCTAGGGTTAAATGGTGGTCTTGCATTAAATTTCGAATTAACATTGGTTTTGATTGCTATGACGTAATTGTGAGACTGTGAAGTCGGTAGCTCTGCCACTGTGGGGTATAAAAGCAGCTCTGTCTTAAAAAACAGCTCCCTCCATTTAGTGAGCACTGTTGCGCTTTTCAAACCCTCTAGCAACCTTTTTTCTTCAAAAAAGCAACTAGAATAAAAATACCAACGTCGTATGTGTTATTGGTGAATTTACGTGAAAGCAACCAATTGTTCTGCTGTTAGTGTCTTGAGGCAGCCTGGAAGGGGCTGGTATGAGACCGCGGTTGGATTAGGTTGGATATTTGATATTAGCACTCCGCAGCTTCAATAGTGAGCCAGCAGACAGAGAGCAGCAGCCCCAGATCAGCCTCCCTGCATCGGTTTGAACAGAAGGCAGACGCCACTGAAGCCGCGGAGCGCGGATGTCCACTGTCCAAACTAAAACTAACTTCACCACGCTTGCTGTGACCTTCCCTATCAGCCTTCCTGCAGTAGGCAGGTTTCGATGGGGTTGTTAAGTCTGTCGTCATGGGTGAACTTCCGGGTCCACATCAGCTGTACATGACACTGTGGTTTATGCTTACAGGTAATCCCCAAACTTGTATTTATGCTTTACAATGTCAAACGCTAATGTTGTATGTACTGTAGTGAGCATATGCGACAGGTTGGATCAATGCTAACGCGGCGAGTCAGCAAAATCGCACAATTTTAATAATTTCCTGGAGAATAACTTATCAACTGCAGCCATCTCCTCTTCTCCTTCTCAACGCACGGGAAACAATACAATGACAGCTGGAGTTGTTTTTCTGTTTCCGATCTATTAGGACAGCACGGAACACAGCACAGCGGCGTATTGAATAAACAACGGATTCGGCCGGCTTGGACCCGAAAGCAGTGGTAGATATGTCATGACTTAACAGCTCTATCGAAGCCTGCCTGCTGCAATCAGAGCAAAGAGATCAACCATTCTTCGTGTCAACATTTCAAATGAATCATGAAGCTCAAAGCTGCCGGGTAATTCTGCACGGCCTCTGTTGCATCGAGTTTAGGCTTCACTAAGTCAGGGCCTTGAGCCAGCAGCTCGAACTGATAAGGCTCTGGCCCGCCGGGCAACATTAAGCCTTCCTCAACCTCCGGGGACGAGGGGGGTGAAAAATCCTCCACCTCAAAAGACCGAACCATGGCGTAACTACCAGCATAACTTTGCTCAATCTCCATGATTCAATATGGCAAATCAAGCTTACAGTGGACCCCCACCACCCCGCATCCTTAACACAGCCCCCTCCCCTCCTGTTCTCGCGTATCCCCACCCACTTTGATGGAATTTTTCAAATTTGTCTGGGGGCGGTCCTTTTCTGTGTACATTGTTCCTTAGTTTCTTTATTTCGCTTAGTAGTTTTAGTTAAGTTTCCCTGCCCTAGTTGAGAGGATTTGTTGATTGAAATATATTGTTAACTCAGGTTAACATAATGGTGCTCCCTGGATGTGCTATATTTCTGTTAATAAATTCTCATACTTGAGGGGAAGTTGTCACTCATTTATTCCATATGTGTGCAGAGGTTGCTGTAAGAATGCCAGTGCTCTTTCAACTATTGTCCTATTATCAGCTGATTGGGCTGATATTCACCGGACGATACCTAACAGACTGAGAGTGATGTGATGAGCATTAAATAACTAAAAACATGTTAAATTGCACAATAGCAAAAAAAAAAAAAAAATTTTGAAGAAATTGGGGTGAGTTACCCTTTAAGAAATAAACCGATCATATAAATCCTGTTTAAATTATATTAGCTAATGACCACCCTCATTATGTGGGTTGCAAGATACCCCTCTGCTCTTTTACATAGACAATAAATAAATAATATTCTTCACAAAAGGCTTTAATTTTAGCATCTGAAGGAGTTAGTGAAACATTTTGGCAATTTAATATGTACTAAATAGCTGATGCACAGCTGCAGACTTTTGACACCATTCTGATGGACTATAATCCTAAACATGCCAGTATTTTTGTTTGGGGCATTCTAAGTGTGGAGCAGTGCAAGGAGAGCATTTGTCAAAGAAGCAATACTCCAGAATCTATGAAGATCCAAAGCTAAGGATCTCATGACAGGACATAAATTAGGTGTACGCTCCAATAAAAAGGTGCTAAAAGAAAGATGCAAGAAGTTCACCATAAATCATATAAGGGATAAAGGAAACAGCTGTTACTGGGTGTTGGAGTGAGAGGAGAAGCATTAACTCTTGTCCCTCTGTGTCGCTTCTGCAGTGTGAGATGAACCGCGTGAGCTTGGTCTTCTGTTGGCTGGATTTTCTCCTGAAGGTTTACGTTGAAGTCACCATAGAAAGGAGCGTCGCTGTCACTGTTACCAGCTATGCCTGTCAATCACCAGCTTTGCCTGCTAACTACCAGCTCAGCCTGGTCGCAGCTATGGTCACAATGTTCACTAAAAGGAATTTATCATTACTCTCTGTGTGATGGATGTTTTTGGGACCATCTGTATTGTTACAGCTTGCCGTTTCAGTGGCTATAGTTTTGGCATCTTGGACTCTGTGCAAGTGAGGTTTGTAACTGCAACTCTTGTAACATCTACACCAGTTTTTTTAGACTTACCTGTTAATATTGTTGAGCTAAATTGCCTTGACTACCTTATTTTTGGGGTTTGAATATTTGGTGTTTCTCTACAAAGTCTTCAAAGTTCTTGATCTCATTTTGCTGCCATACATCAGTAGCCAAGATTACACAGAAATATCTAGTTGTTATGCTCTTGCTACCAAAATCCAGTCAAAATCTGGTCCAATCACACAATGCTATACACCTGCTGACTTTAAAAACCCCAAGTGATCTTCATATATTACATTTCAATGTCTGTAGTTTGCTCTCAAAAATGGAAATGGTGCAGATCTGTGCTGATAATATTGCTGTTTCTGACACTTGGCTTTCCAAATCTGTGGAGGACAAAGACGTATTCATTAATAGGTTTAATATCTATCATCCAGACTGTCCAAGAAAAGGAGGTTGTGTTGCTTTATTTGTTAGATCCTGCATTCCAGCTCAGACCCTTCTTTATAAATATGTTCCTAGACTGAACTTTTAGCTTTAAAGGTGACTTGTCTGGTGGACAGTTTTCGACTGTTGCAGTTTGCTACAGACCCCCCTCAGCTATTGATATACTTTTGAATCATTAGTTCAGTGTTTGTCTAACTGAAGTTTGCAATATATAATTGTCTTGCATCTGCGTCAGATGATTTTAAAACATACTGTCTTGCTTTGAATTTTTCCTCATATTGTTGGCAGTCCTGCTCGCCCTAATTCCAAATATTCTGGAAAAATAACCTGTTATTGATGTTCTCATCACCAACATGTTTCATAACTTCGGTTTTCGCAAATGCTCAAAGAGATCATTGTGTAGTCGGTGCACTTACAGACACTAAAACTCCCAGTTTTAAACCTTTTCGTATCTAAAAAAAGAACTATGACGTATTTTAGTGAATAGGCCTTCATTCATTATTAGTTTTAATTGGAAGCACGTTTATCTGTTTGATTATATTAATTTTGCATGGGACTATTTATATGATAGTTTAATTGTGTTATTGATAATGTGTTATTGCCACTTTGCAAGAGATTTGGCAGTCTCTCTCTCTCTCTCTCTCTCTCTCTCTCTCTCTCTCTCTCTCTCTCTCTCTCTCTCTCTCTCTCTCTCTCTCTCTCTCTCTCTCTCTCTCTCTCTCTCTCTCTCTCTCTCTCTCTCTCTCTCTCTCTCTCTCTCTCTCTCTCTCTCTCTCTTCAGGGCATTAAAATGAAAAGACACAGCTTTTAAGCCCATGTGTAAGATTTCCACATTGGTGCACCATCTAGTGGTGCGCTAAATTAATTACAAACAACCTCGCCGTCAAACACGTAAAAACTACTGCAGCTTCATAAATGTGACAACGTAAACATGTCCTCCATATATTTCATACTGCTACCGCTACGGTCATAGAGTGAAATGGTTTTTGGCACTGTTGCTAAGTCTGCTTGTTTTTTTATTTCTGGAAACGCGTAATAAATGCTGTGAGCTGCGTTTTTTGGGCTTGTTTCTGAATGTGCAGTCGCTTATTTGGGCTCTAATACAAGTGACAATAAACATGAGTAAAGAGACTCGTTTTTGCACTACAGAAAGAGTGAACCAGCCGGCTAAAATATCCCTCCGTTACTCCGTGTAGATACAAAGGGCAGATCGATGAACAAAAGAGCTGCCTCTACTGGGAGGACAGAGTAGATGTTGCTCTACACTGCCCTGTTTCTAACATAGAGCCTACATAAACTTCACTGTTATACTTAATTAACTTACTTGTCCAGCAGAAAGCCGGCAACCTCCACATGCGTTTTAATTCTCCGCTCCATCATGAATTGTCTCTACCTGGTATTAGAATATAGATTCTCGTTTTCTCCCAGTTGTTACTTATTTTTCTTGTCTTGGTTACTTTCTCTTCTCCCTCACTGGGCAAAAAGTATGAATAGTCTTCCGTTTCAACAGAAAAATAGAATGAGCTACGGTTGTCTTTGCTTGTTTATACTCTTCCTCCACCGACAGCAGATCTTCATATAGAAGACAGATAGGGAAAACGTGTATGGCTGACAAGTTTGGCCCCTTTTGGCAGCTGAAATCAGAAAAAGCAACACAACATGAAAAAAAAAAAAAAAAAAAAAAAAAAAAAAAAAAAAAAAAAAAAAAAAAAAAAAAAAAAAAAAAGAAAAAGCAACACAACATGGAGCCTCCAAGTGGGTGCACTGACACCTATGTATTTATAAACTACCAATTCTAAGTTATGAGAACACTTTCGTTTTTGTTTTGAGGTTATTAGCCGTTGACAGAATATATATTTATAAAAGCAATACTTGATTTTTGATAATTAAAAGTTATTAGTGATTATTTACACACTATCCCTTTAAACTGATTTGTTTTCAAGTTTGTCAAGTGTTTTTTCCAATTCCACATGAAGGTAAGCATGATGTGAAGCAACAGTAAAGTGAGTCTCACAAGAAAAGAAAAGCTAAGAAAGACACCTGCAAATAACTTGATACTATGTATTTATATTGAAAGCCAACTAACTAAAATAACTACTTCACACGTTTTATAATGTGACATTTTACATCATAAACATCCTGATCTCAGACATTCAGCCAGATTTCAATGCACTTGTTCAAGCCCAAAACACACTGGATTTTCTCACTGAAGAAGTAAATGGAAGTTACCCTACTGCAGAACGCCTTTCCATGATTGGTTTGTAAAGATTAACATGTTAAAAATCTAATTAATCTCTGATGTAATAATTGTTATTTTACAGTTCATTGCTTCTACAGGAGTATTTATTTGTTTGATCTACACCACAAGTTAATTTTGTATAAATATTTTCAGATTATTCTTATTCCTCTGATTATTAGTAGCAGCTAATCTAAATACACAATTTATTTATTTTATTTTTTTGCAATGAGAGAGCATTAATTTCCAGAATTAAGTTCAAGTTATTGTTGCTTTGGTTGTCCAACATAACTTTGGTTTCTCATGTGTAAAAAATAAATTGCTCACCTTTGGTCTTCCCACCATATCCAGTGTTTGCCCCATCAGGTTTCAGCTCATCGGACCCACAATGCACCTCACGAGCCGTGTCGTACCACCCCCACTTCAGGAGATATTGTTTGGGCAGAGAAAGTAGGTTTAGGATAAAACAATTTCAATACTGTTTATTTTATTGAATTATTTCTTTCTTTGTGGGGTTTAATTACTTGAGTGCTTAAAGGCCTATCATCCTAATGCTCCAAATTTGTTTAGTTAAGTTGTTAACTGGTACAGGGTCACTTTACTCCTGCAACGTGATGTTATGCTGCATATTTTACATACTATTCACATAGTCCCAATAAATTTACTAAATTGTGTCTCCATTACACCAGATAATGCTAATGCAGAAAACATCAGACATAATCAAGGGGATTTCTGTAATGGATTGATTTTCTGTAGCGTTAAAAAAGACAATACATTTGCACGTACTTGTGGACCAGCTCAACTATGACAGATTGGGGAGGGGGAGTGATAGATCATGTAGCCTAATCTTGATTTATTTATCATTTATTATTATTGTGACATTAGTGTTCACAAAACGAATAATGTATGGTCTTTCAACAATTTCAAGTAAATGATATAACAATTTATGAAAAATATATTTTTAAAGCATGTGTCATGTGGTGCCCCCCAACCCCCCACCCTGTTCAGCCATTTTTGTAGCGTGCTTGGGGAAGGTGTAATGACCAACCTAATATTTTGATTTATTCGTTTGTAGCTTTGACATCCTTCTGCTTGGGCTACAAAATAGCTCAAAAATGCTAACCAATTTCGCAAAATTGGTTAGCATATCGGCTTTGCATAGCAGTTCCACAGCAAATACTGTGATGGAACTGTTTCAAAAAACGTAACAGAAAACAGAGAAAACTGATCGGCTTGAAAAATATGAACCAAAAAATATATAAAGATATATACGAATACACAATAAAATGCATTCAAGGGCTAAAAAAATGGATTTTGAATGATATGTCCCCTTTAAAGAGTTTGTTCACTGAAGCATTTTACCTTCAAGTCGAGGTATTCTGTTAATAAAGTCTTGTATCCAGAGAGAAGCTGTTCATGCTCATTCTGTATAGGTGTGAGGTTGATGTTTGAGAATGACAATGCATTAACTCTCCCTCATCTATAGTTATATAACACCACACCTCACCAGGCATTTGTCAAACAATAACTGACAGAGACTGTAAGATGTTTTTGCTATTAATTTCTGATAATCAGTTGGTAACCCGACTTGGTAATTTTGATCAAAAATATCTAACTTTGTTTATAGTTGCCTTTGGCACTTATTAATAGTTATTCATAGCCAAACTAAACCAACTGAAAAATATATGCACATATCATTGTTGCCTATTAAAGTTTACCCGAGCTCAGTTACCCTACACTTCTATTCTTTCTAGTTGGTTAGTTACCCAGTAATCTGCAGCGTAACACTGATTACAAAATCTGAAGTGCTCCTTAAATGAAATGAGCTCTAGAGCTACGGAGTTGTGTGTCACAAGTAAGTACATTATTCATCTGTCTAAATATAAATAACAGATGTTCTTTCCCTCTAAACAAACTACTCTCCATAATGCATTAACTCTCTGTCACTTAGTAGCACCCCAGATGGTGTGGCCTGACAAAGAAAAGTCATCCCACACAAGAGAAGTCAACTTATGCGTAGCAGAGCTCAAAACTGTGCCTCTTCAAAATCCTTGCCAGTCTTTCTCTGTTGTGTGTGTGTGTGTGTGTGTGTGTGTGTGTGTGTGTGTGTGTGTGTGTCTGTCTGTTCTTGCAGCTGAGTGAGGATTATTTTTGCTCATTTTATTAGTAAAGTGAGGACTCTGACGTAACGTGATGGACTTTTTTGGTCTATTCTAATATGTGAGACTGGACCTTTACACTTTAGGAGCTGAAAGTGTAAAGGATTTATTTTACATGGTTTACTGTAATAACTGGGCCCGATAAAGATTACAATCTATATCCGATCCAGCAGCCCCTAATGCATATAACACACTATAATTATTGGAGTCAGAGATCACCTACAAATTATTCTGAAGGAAAAAAGGCCAGAAGATGCAACACAATCAAGCCCATGAGGAAATTGTCACCAACATACAGTGTTTAGAGCAGGTTGTGAACAATTCCATGTGCTAGTTGTGTTAATAAAAATGGTTGAAAAAACTTCAAGATTTCATTCAATAACAAAATGATTATCTGAATAGATTTTTTTGGTGGACATATATGAGAAGATATGTTGCCAAGGAGATTAAGGGAGCTAAGAGAAGCTATAGCAAGAACCTCAGTTATTTCAGCCAACTACCCAGTCAGAAACATGAGAAACATCAGGGCATACAGTAGCCCATCCCCCAAGCATAATTCTTGTCTAGCCGATGACCTTAACAGCTTGTTCTTTGCTTGTTTAAACGGAATCACAACTCCCACCAACTGGTCCACATCATATTCTGTCACAAAGCTCCCCAGACTCCAACCACCTCCCTCAGAGCCCTATAGAGACTTAAGACCTTTCAGGAAGATGTTAATATGCTCTTTCAAAAGACCATGAAAGCTGCAGGACATGACAATGTACCCCCCTCATGTCTCAGACCTTCCGCTGACTAATTGGCCCCACCGACTGGTCAGTGTAATGCTCCATCATCATCCGAGTACCCCAAGAAATGCACCATCACAGGGTTAAATAACAACAGGCCTGTACCCCTGATGTCTGTGCTCATGAAATCCTTTGAATGACTGGGATTGAAGAATTAGAAGAAGATCACAAGCCCCCTGCTTTATCCCCTGCAGTTTGGTTATGGAGTCAACCTGCATCTTGCTCTACCCCAACCACCCAGTAACGTACGCCAGGATCCTGTTTGTCAGCTCGGCTTCAATGCATTAGGCGAACTTTGCCCAAATTAGGGAGACCTGGGCACCTGCCTGGAGCCAAGTCAGGGTGGGGAGCTTACCAGCAAGCTTTTGCTGGTCAAGCTGTGACTCCTGGGGCTCAGGTGGGTGCAGCCTGAGGAAGCTACAGGATGCCCCTCTATGTGTACCCCCCCACTTACAGAAAGAAACACTGGGATTTGGTGAAATGCAAGCTGGGAGGTAGGTTAGGACGGGGCCATGACAGGCTATTCCCTAGTGGCATGGACTGGCTTTTAGGATGTGGAAGGTGCCAAAGCTGTTGAGTAAGGTTCAAAGGTACCAGCTAAAAATAGTTAGAGTCACCTCTTTGCAAAGGCTGGACTCTCTCCTGCTTGGGGAGAGAGGGTTCTGGCAGGAGTGGGGATAATCACAGGCCTGGTGAGCGAGATGGTTGCCTCTTTCCAACTTCAGGTTGCCAGAGGAAAGGTTCTGACTTTTGTCTGTGCTTATGCATCGAAACAGCAGTAACAATTACCCAGCCTTCTTGGAGCCTCTGGATGGCGTCCTGGAAGGGGTATTATCTAGGGACTTCAGTGCCCATATGAACAATGCTGCTATTGTCTGATAAAGAAATTCTAAAGGGCTAAACAAAAAGTGCATAAATTAAAACTTTTAACTATTTAGTGTGTAGAGCTTCATAAATAATCTTGGTAGGGAGCTTCACACCAACATCATACCTTGCTTGGATTGAACATTTATGACTTAAGCAAATACCATGAGGTTATCATCTTTCTATGCATTCAATACTGTAGCATACATAAACGTATCTCCAGCTGAGCCAGGCTGCCACGTATACTTTGGAAAAGTCCAAAGAAAAAAAAGTGTCACAGAATTCCAAATGTACTCCATATGTGAACCACTTTAAATAAAATATGTGAATGGTGTTAAAACATCACACTAATAATCTCATTCTGAGCTATGCATATGCTCTCACACTTTGCTCTAATTAATATTCACTTACCTCTGCATACCGAATGCTTGAAGTGTCTGATACAGTGGTCTAAGTCAGCCAGAAGTCTGACCTAGTTCCTAATTTATTCACTTAATTATTTCATCAAATGACGACACTCATAGATTGTGTATGGAGCATTGGCCATTCATCTTAAGATGGTCTGGGAACCATTGAATATGGAAAAATAAAAAAAAAGCTTAAACTCATATATACTTATAAAATGGGTCCCATCATGGACTTAATTTAGTTTAAATCTCCTTTTTCCTACATTTTACGCTTTATATGTTTGAACTCACATTTTATAAATAGGCAATCATACTAAGAATCAGGTCAGCAGATTTATGGAATGGGAAAATTTAACTGTAACTGTGATAAAATACACAAATTACATAATTGGTATAGCCAACTACTGGAGAGGTATAGAATAATAGCATTGCAATTTTAAAGAGATGGATGTAAATAAAGAGATTGTGAATGTAAGATTACAGAAAATATATAAAGATTTTCCTTTTCATTTATTATTTTTACTTCAATGATGGATCAAATGATGGGGTCAAAGTCTTAATAGTTAGTAGGGGCCACACCTGTCTTTTTCCCATGCACCTGAGGCCATAGTGGGAGTCCCACATTGCAGCTTGCCTACTCATACTTCAAAACTATTGATCTGGTATTTAGAAGACAAGAAGATTTAAACAACAATAAGTTTAGAAGAAATGTGTTGGTGAAAATATGTTCTCATGCACCTGCTTTTCATCAATCTGCTTATATTCCTGGCAAAATCTTTAAAGGTTTTATTAAACTGGATATTTACTTGATTAGGAGTAGATCTTGGAAAGCCAATCCACAATTTGTCTTTCTCTTTCACAAATCAAGCTACGCATATTTATTCTCAATAATGACAGAGATATGTATACAGGTGTCTGACTTAAAATTTATAGTGACACTTGCCACAAAGCCAATTAGATTTCACCGGGAGCATCCAGTTGAAGATTTTTCCAGGTGCACAACAGCACTACATATTCCCAGGGAGTAGAATCCTTTTCCACAATATCAATCTGTAGGTGCAATGTTGTCTGCACTGATAAAATAAAATCTAACACAGGGAAGAGGTTGGAGATATCCTTCATTTCAAATGAAGCCCACTGTAAATCAAAGAGAGAGTAGGATTATCAATGTCTTGCTAACAATGTTTCAGTGTAACTGAATCTAATATATTCCTGCATATTTGTGCATTTGGGGCAATGAGGCCAAAAGTAACACAATCTCTTGAAAAATGGGCAGGAAGTAAGGACTTGAAAAAACATCTTGGAAGAAAAGAAGACTCGGTTTAGAGGGGGAAATGATAAAGAGAGAGGGAAAGAGAGAGAACAGAAATGGGAATTTGGGTGGGGAAAGAGAGGTAAAAGGAGTCGTCTATCTCTGCAGCCTACCTCCCGCTATCCATACAGTGTTCAGCAGTGGGATCTGAAAGCAGTTGTCTCCAAAGAGGTGAAGTGCTTGGACAGGGCATTGTCAGTGAAAAGGGTTTATCAAAATTCCTACGAAGCAACCATACGCAAAAATATTAAGGTAATTTTCTAAAAATGTTTATGTGCTAACGCACTGGCACGAGAAGGAGGGATAAAATCTGATTTATTCAGTGCTTATGCTAAGCAATGAGAAATAAATGCAACATGCCTTACAAGTCCCCCCCCCTCCCCCCTTTTTGTAATTTCTAGTCCCCTCCCAAAAAAAAAAAAAAAAAAAATCACAAGACTTAACCAGACAGCCAGGCCTGGTTATGCAATCTGTTAAAGATTGAACTACGGCCTCTTAATAAGAAAGTGTTGTGACATACAATACCACTCAGAGTATGCAACAATGTGTGTGCACGTGCGTGTGTGTGTTCTGACATAGGATGGCCACTGTTTGTCTGCTACCCTCCCACCATTTCCTATGAGAACAAATGGCTCCTTCAGAAGCCCCATCTGCCCAGCTGTGGAGCAGTGGAGGCTTTGTCTGCAGAAGGTTTTCCATGAAAGCAGTTGGTATTAACTTCTCTCTTTGAGATGCACAAATATCACAGTAATACAGTAATTTTTTTATGTATTTGGAAATTCACTCAGCAAAATGCTAAGCCAACATAGCTGTAGCGTGGAAGCATTTTCTGTCGGGCCATTTGTTTCTCTAATTGTTCCTCCTACAGTTTAAATTAATTTCTTTGACAACACCATATACAGGGAATAAATATTTTTCTTTAAGATTATAGCAAAATTACTTGTTAGAGTGCAGACTGAAGTAATTAGTGGTCAACGTGGTTGAAGAGATAGTGTCATAGCATACTGGGATTTTTGTATTTTGCCTTGTATTTCGATTTATATAATTATTTGCACAATCATTTAGTCCTCTCATTTCAGCTTTCCTTTTTTAAATGTATTTTCAAGAAGAAAAAAAAAATAGGGCTCTTCATTTGGTTCCACTCTGAAAATGCTTCAATTAAGCATACATAGGAGGTTTTGAACTTTTGACGTATGATATTCCTGTTTGTTCTACCAGGTTAGCATCTTACAGTCCTTGTTGGCTTTGTGTTGTAAGACGGATCTTCACAAACGTCTTAATAACCGTAAAACTTAAACGTATCTCTGCACATTGCATTTACAATTCTACTGCAAATTACTCAAACTGAGCATTGTATAGTATTGGATTTTATTATCTTTATCTCTAAAATGTTAACCTGATTTGTGCGCTGACTGATTAATGTGAAGAGTGAAGTTTTACACGCAGCACGCACGGACGGACAGACAGACAGACAGACAGACAGACAGAAACTTCTAATGTCTCTGTAAATTCTTTCTGGTAAATGAGTCCATATCTTTGACTATGCGTGTGTGTCTCCCTGTCTATGTTTCTGTGCGTGGGTGTTGCGATGACACAGGCTGTCAGGCTGTAAAGCACTGTGAGGAGTCAAGGGAGGCCCTGGGTCTGCTCTCAGATGCTCCCCTCCGTGACCTCAGACTATCATAAATCTCCTAATTCCCTCATTCCACTGTCAAATGCAGCAATGCTCTCATGTGCTAGAAATTCCCCAGTTACAGACTTATGGAGAACAAATTCTACAGTAGCCCCACAACCAAAGATTACCCAACTCAGAGCTATTACTATATGACAGGGTCATATTTGTGGTTTAACGCTGCTTTTCTTTTGTCAACCATTAAGCCGAACAGAAGTATTTTATTTTAATACAGAGAAGGTTGGTTGTGCCACATTATTAAATAAAAAAGTTAATATCCTAAATTGATGAATAATTAAATCAAATCAAATGAGGAGAAATATTAAAATGCGACCAATTGGACAGTGTTAAGGGCAAATCTTATTCTCTTAACATGGAATTAAACATGCAGTTGTCAAATTAAAGCATGCAAAGTTTTCCTTAACTACAGAAGACCAACATCTTTATAATATAAACCTGCTAAGAAAACCAATACTGGTCATGCTGTCTGTGTCTACACAGCGTCCTTCACTTACTGTTTTGACTGACTGTTGGGCAGTCAAACAACTGCCTGTAATAGTTTTGCTCAACCAGAGATGACGATACTCATGACCTTTAGTGCTTGTTTTAGACTTGTCAGCTTCTTGAAAATAAAATGTTATTCACACCCATTGCTGGTATCACAGTTTGCTAGCTTACATCCACATTAGACTATTTCTTCCTGGTGCATACAGTTTAGTGACTACAAGTCCAACTGAGATGTTCTAATTACAATACTTGTTTTTAGTCAGTATCTAAAAAAAAAAAAGAAGAAAAGATATAACAAAAACTAAGTTATTACAGTACAGCGTGTTCAGAAAGGTCACGCTCCGTAACCAAAAATCTGTTTAATAGTTTCAAAGTAGTATATCTAATTTTGAACAGAGAAGAAAAAAAGCATTCATGGCCCTTTAGCTTTTCCACAATTTTTCACTTTATAATCATTAATATGTGATAGACCTAAACAAAGTAGTGGATAATTGTAAAGTGAAAAAGGAACAAGACTTGCAAAATGTTATTAAAATAATACTCTTAGAAATTGTTTGGTCCTCCTGAGTATATAATCTACCCTGTTTTTGCTACAGTTTAAGCTACAAATCGTTTGGGTGCGTTTCTAATAGCACTACACAAAAATGGCTTTAGCTCACTCAGACTAGATGAAGAGCATCTTTCAACAGAAGGATTCCAGTCTCAACTAGTGACTATTCCAACATATCAATATGCTTTGACATAAACCCGTCCATTTAAAATCTGGCATTATGTTTAGGGTCACAGACCTGCTGCAAGTTGAATCTATGCCCCAGCCTCACACCTGTGCAGCCTCTCTTCCTTCCAGAATACTCCTGTATCTAACACCAACCATTCTACAACCAACTCTGATCTGCTCCCCTGTCTCTACTAAAGAAAAGTATAACTGCAGCATGATGCTGCCACAACAGTGGCAGCATCATGCTGCAGTTCTACTTCATGTTGTGTATTGCATGTACTGACACTGCCATACGGGTTCTAGTTCATGTTGTGTATTGCATGTACTGACACTGCCATACGGGTCAGATTCAGGGAGTGTATCACAAATAACTGTCCTTTCAACACATTTTCCTATCTCAAGTGTAGATATGTTTAGTTGTTTTGTTTTTTTTTTTGTTGAGAATTACCATGGCTCCCTTGAATGATTCTCAGATTAATCCTTGACCATCGGATGGCCATGTCTTGGTAGGTTTTCAGTTGTACCATACCCCTTCATTAACGGATGACGGATTATGCAGTATTCTGTGACATGTTCAAACCTTACAATTTTTTTTATATAATTTAACCCTTAAACCTTTCCACAACTTTATTTTCTGACCTGTCTGGGATGTTCCTTGGTTTTCATGATGTGTTTTTTTTCCACGAATGTCCCTCTACCAAACTTCTCACAAAACAGCTGGATTAATATGGAGGTAAAATAAAAGAAATTCCAACGTCAACCGTCATATAAAGTCCAATTACTATTTTAGTTGTAACATCACAAAATGTTACATCTCGAAAGTTTAAATGGTATGAAAAGCACTGTGAGGCACATTTTCTTTTTTATTGGAGACAGCCATTAAATGCTGATCACAACCCCTTTCGAATACCAAATATGCTGAAAGTGAGGAAGTTGAAAAACTAAAAACATAGCCATAAAGAGCCAGGAAATGAGGAGTAACAAGGTTTGAAGGGCCACCAAATTTAAAATGACATTCCAAGGCTCATCTTTCAAGAAGATTTGCTGCTTTAATATAAGCTCACTTATTTTTATTGTTAAAAGAGAAGCACTTGTAATACTGTCTTAATGGGGCAGCTTCAAAATCCATATACCCTTTAACAGTGATCAGTATCACAGCGTCATACATGTTTTATTTGGTTTAGCGTCTGATCAGAGGCAGTCTACCCTGCTGCCCTCTGAGACCCTGGCAGCCAGGGAACCCACTTCCTCTCATGCTTCTGCTGCGTTTATTAGCCCGATTCATGGGGACTTGTGTGGAGATTTACTACTCGCTACATCTTGAAAGCTTTTTTATGGCTATAATGTTAACCCCAAAAGTACATATTAAGTATCAGTGGAGGCATTTATAACAACACAGGAGCCCTGCCAGGGATTTTTTTTTTCAAAAGTGCTTTCTAATATGTCCACACACACAAGGGAGAGCAGACATACCTTTTTTAGGCACAAGCACACACACACACAGCTTCACTTCCCAGCTGCTTGTGAGATACCACAGCTTCACCGGGTCTGCAGGATTTAAACAAGGGATTAATTAAAAGGTGTTACCTTGTAGTTCATAGATTAAGTCTCTATTTTCCCTTTTTTATTGGCCAACACAAACATACATGTAATAGTGAATGCTAATTAAGAGTGAATTATGCATACTACTATTCCTGCATCAAGGAATCACACCAAAACATGACCAATGAGCATGAATTACCAGGCCCCCCCAGTAAGCATGTATACTACATCAAAGCTCAGACCCAAAGTGACATTTATCCAAAGCTTCAGAAAAAAACTTGCTGCGTAGTGGCATTTCTGGAAAGCTGAGTGAGATGTTAATGGAGACCAAGAGGGGAAGGTGCAAAGAAAAGTGAAGTATTTCGACCCATTTGTCCCAAACAGTTCCATTTGACAGTCCTCTTTTCTTGAGGCCCATTTCTGTACAGGTACCCACCAATATGGAGAGACATGCATGAGAAAGACATCTTTGGTTGAAGGGGCTCAGAGGGTGAATATGTTTGACAAAGGAGCTCATACTGTGGAATTTAAAGTGCCAGTGAATTGGGGTGGGGTGGAGCAGAGCAGCATAAATGGAGCAAGCCCTTCGGGGCGGCTGTCTCCTCGAAGCTGATCCCACCGAGTTTAATCCCTGACATCGTGTGAGTAAAATCCCAATGCTGCCGCTACTGTCTCCTCCAGACGGCCTGTGGATGTGGGTTTTATCAGCTCAGGGATGGATGTGGGGCAGCACATCAGTGAATTCCTGTCTCTTTGCTTGCCTTGCATTTCTTGAATTGAAAATGGGGGTTTGGTGTAGGCAGATAAGGTCAAAAGCTTAGGTATCCCTTAAGCCTATATAGCAGAGTCCATTCCTTGTGGTAAACTACACCTGTTATTTGTTTGGATGTACCTATTATGACAGAATCTCCAATTTAAGGCCACAGTGTAGTATAATCTTTTACAGTTGCTTATTCTCCAGTAAGGGTTACATATGGTAGAAAGATTATTTAAAGTAAAAAAAAAAACATATATCCTTTCTCTAAACAACAGATTGCATGTTTTATGCATTGCATACAAAGAGTGTTATTAAAATTATTATTTAGTGTTTTTACTGTAGGAGATAAAGTATGTTTTATTCTTATATGTTTTAACTTTATACAATAAAAGCATTGCTTTGTGTGTAACAGAATGGACAGCTAGCATACCAAATGTATTCTCCCAGTCACCACAAACAAAACAACACAACCTTTTTATTTGACACTGTTTCCCTTTTTTCTTCCAGAAGCTATTTACCATTAAACCATTGGTATCCCGTGCAAGATTGACTATCAAAGCAGCAAAGCGGTTAATGGCTAAACAGGGACAGACAGTAGCTTGTTTCACTGGCTCACGCCCACACAGGTGCATTCGTCTACACACCAGGTGCACCACTCTAATCTGTGCTGGACAGTGCGACTTAACAAATGTGGAACATACACGTCAAAACATCAGTCAGTGTGTGGTAATCCAGGATATTCATCTGTCAAAAAGGTCTTTGGCTGTGAACTGTGAGCTATTCACAAAGAACAACCAGTGTAAAACCAGAGTTCAGTCTTTAATTTGGAGTGTGTTTGTTTTTGTATGTATGTGAGTGTATATGAGTGGGATGGGTTGGGAGTGGGGGTATTTTGAAAAAAAATTTTGATTGTCACAATTATAACCCATGTGGATGCAAAACATTATTCTATACATATTTCTATCCTAGAAAGAAGAGTACTTCCCCTTATTGGCTCCAACAGAAACATGTTTGTTTATGTGAGACTTTCTAACCCTCATCAAATGTTTAGTTCACTCTGAAACTGGTTAAAAGCCCATAAAGTCCCTGACAACAGTCTTGTCACTATCCATTTTGTAGAAACAACAGCTTACAACCTTACTTTTAATTAAGTTTTAGAAATGGCTCATATGAAAGCTAAAACCCTCCCAAATTATGTTCAATATAAAATAAGTTTGCTTCACTGAAGAAAGATTGGTCATATAATGAGCACAGAAAGGTCTAATTTAGGCAAGACAGAAGTTTTGTCACCTTGTCATATGATGCACCCAATCCTAGATTACAGCCTCACCTGTGGTCAATAATTCCTCAATCAATTAGGGGGTGTGTATAAAAAGAACCCCAGCACACCAGACCTTCACATCAACTGCAAGTTAACCTCTGGCAACATGCCTAAGATTCCCCCTGAGACCAAAGTGTTGATTATCAAGAGGTTGAAGACCAGATCCTGAGGTTGCTGACACCTTCAATGTGTCTTAGCGTCAAGTACAAAGAATAGGAAAAAGAGTTGAACAGACTACAGATGTTTTTGACTAGCCCAGATCCGGCAGACCTCACAAGACAACTGCTCAGGAGGACAATTTGTTGGCTCGAAAGTCCAAGACCAGCCCCTTTTCCACTGCAGCAGAGCTCCACCAGTCATGGTCACTTTAAGTCCCCATGTCACCCAGAACAGCTTGTAGAATTCTGTCTCGAAATGGCCTCCATGGTCGAATTAGTGCCCAGAAACCAGCACTAAATAAAAGGCAATTAAAAAAGAATGTGTGGCATTTGCCAAGGCCCACAGCCTCCTAAAAGGATGGATGCTGGAAAAGTGGCAGAAGGTGTATTCCTCAGATGAATTTTCGGGTTGAATTACATCACAGCCGCCGCAAATATTGCTGGAGACCTACTGGAGTCCGCATGGATCTGAGATTCGCCCAGAAAAGTGTTACGTTTCGTGGTGGCAAAAATCATGGTCTGGTTATATCATGGTTATATCCAGTAAAGGGGTGTGCGAGAGATTTGCAGTTGGAAGGCAATAGCAATAGTTTAAAATATCAAGAAGTATTAGCTACCTCTTACATTCCCAACCATAAAAGAAGCCAGATTTTGTAGCAGGATAGTGCTCCATCGCATGCTTCCATCTCTAAATCCGAGTTCCTCAAGGCAAAGAAGATCAAGGTGCTTCAGGACTGGCCAGACCAGTTACCAGACACGAACATCATTGAGCATGTCTGGGGTATGCGTGGAAGCATAGAAGACTAAACCAAATAATCTTGATGAACTCTGGGAGACATATAAGACTGCTTTCTTTGCTATTTCTAATGACTTCATCAATGAATTGTACGAATCATTGTCAAACTGCATGGATGCAATCCTTGAAGCTCATGGAAGTCATACAAGATATTGCCTTCATTAAGGTATGAAGTAAACCCACTATCTGACCTAAAATAAGCCTCAAACCAAAAATAACCTAAACTTATTTGGATTAATGTCCTGTTTTTGTAAAGCTCCTAAAATCTATTTGTCTGTTACCTGACGTTGCTGTAATAAAAAAAGTAGCATTGCTTCATATGAAATAATTCTTCCAGTAAAATACAAACTTAATAACTAAAATCTAATCAGCAATATCAATTTCCAGTATGCTTGTTTTTGACAGCAGATGATATTTTGTTGACACAAGGGTTTTTGCAAAATAGAATGTTCTGCTCCATCATGGGCTTAAGTGTGATTTAGAAAGCTGCTGTTATATTCTAGCATTTAAAAAGCATAGCTTCATCATTTATCCCTCAAGGACTATCTGACTCAGTAGAGCAAGATATGTGCCCACTGAAGACCTTCTGTAGCCATATGTGCTGAGTTGCTGGGCCAACAATAGTATGATTCCTTTCTGTATTGATATTAATTGCTTATATTTGGGTTCATGACATAATGCATGTGTGCTTCTAGTTAATTGTGTGCAGACAAAGCATACAAAGAGTTGTTCTCTGGCCTAATAAATTAAACATTTTGCTTTGATATATGCAATTGTTACTGACTTATGGGTCATAGGGGTGTCTTGCACTGTGCTCAGACTTCTCACAACAAAGGTTGGTGGTACCTTAGCAGATGTCCTAAAAGAAGCTATGGACTGGGTCTTAAGTAACTTGCAATTCAGTCCAAATCCAGATCAGTCTGGTCTTTGAGGTTTTTCAATAATTTACCAAAAGGAATCACAGATTTTTGTAAATAAATCAATGCTTAAATACCATTGTTTTTTTTTGGGCATAATTCTGTATTATGATTTATGTATACTATATCACAGTATTTAAGTTGACAAAGTTGGTTTAAGTTGACACAATTACATGACACCTTCACTGGTAAAACTAAAGCCGTCACACCCACAGTGTTGTGTGCAGCTTTGTGTGTATATATTAGCTATCTGATTGTAGGGTGTGACGGACAGGTGTGTCCTCGCAACTGGAGCTTGTTCGGGCGTAGGGTGGGAGCATATTGAAAAGGGAATCTCCTAAAGCAGACACCAGATTGGTCTTACTTGGACAGTGGTAATAAGGCCTCAGTACCTAATCGCGTTGTAGCTCTCATGTTCCTTCACATACCTCTGGGGTTGTCCTTTTAGGAAGAAGCTGTTCTCCAGTCCAGTTCTCTCTTTGGTCTTCAGTCCTCTCCCACCCTGCTCCCCAGAGCTCTCTGTTGAACTCAACTCTGGATTATCTCTGAAGAATCTTCTTACTGCTCCTCTGGTAACTCCTCCTTGGAACCCCTGCCTGGACCTCTCCACATACCATCAACTACTCGCCTGCCTGTCCACTCTACAACATTCAACCGCTCCATCATCATCTTTTTATTCCTTCTGGAACAAGAAAACACACATCATCAACCTGTCAACCTCAACTCCTGTGGATATACTCACCTCTCCCCCTAGATCCTTGCCATATCCGACAACAGCACAATTTCATCTTGTTTCAATCCACATAACAATGCTCCATTTCTTGCTACAACCACCTACCTCTCCTCCTCAGTGCTGTCCAGAGCCTGGAAGCTATGTTCACTTTATTTGTTGTAGCAATAAATTATTTAAACCTTCTTCAGTTGTTCATAGTTGTTGCCTGCACAAGCGTCTTACTAACAAACTAATAGATAACAAATTATAGATGCAATTCAATATAAACAAATTACTTTATGACAGTTTCCATGTTCTTTCCTTTGCACTTTCTTGTGCTGCTGTGAAAAAATGGCTTTAGATTAATTTGTACTGTCAAGGTGTTTTAATAAAAAAAAGAAAAAAAGACAAAAAAAAAAGTGTTTCAATTGGGGATGTTACGTCCCCAAAACCGTCTAAGGGTATTATAGAGGGGAGGGGACTGTAACAATGGATAAACCAGGGAAAATGACAAGACAAAACCAGGAGAAGGGTAACGTTAAAGTTTTATTATTCAAAAGTAATCTGAAGGAGTTTGAAAGGGGAAACTGGGAACCTGTAAGAAAGGAGAGAGTAACCACCAGAACCAAGATCTCTAGCAACCAATCCCCGCATGTAACAGGGGATTTAATACAATTATTATACTTTATATTTAAAAGATGTTTATATTTAAAAGATGCAAAACATAACATTCTAATAGCACTGCAAACATTACCTTCTTAACAAAGATTTTAAACTTAAACTACTGCTTTTTGCAATTGTTTTGACTTGAAATTCCATGGAATCGATCTAAGTTGCCAAATTTCTGTTTGTGCATGTTCTTAGAAGATTCATAGTTATCTGGTTTAATGATCTAGTTGTTTGACTGGAAACTGATGTGATCACACGTTTTCAACATCACACAGGCTATGACTGAACTCGTTCACTTATTCTGAAGTATGTACTTCCTGACCTTCCCTGGTAGTGGAAAGTTCTCACTTTAAGTTAAGTTACACTGATAATAATCCTAAAGCCACAGTCAAAATCTCAACACAGATATTCTCAAATTAGCTAGTCTGAAATGGCTTGTTTAGCAGACATTTGGGATAACTGTGCATTGCAATGACAAAATCTGCACTGCAATTACCTTTTATGGTTAAAATGACTGGTTTCATAAGGACATTACTGCTGTCTGAAGAGGAAACTTGAAAAGACTTGTTCTCGTGACAGTCAGGACTAATAGTTACACTATCACTGTAGAACCATTATGAATGTTCATCTTGAACACTGATGGATTACATGATTCATCATTACTCTCTTCCTAGTGAGCTGCAATGTGGGGAATTTTGAAGCTGGAGGGCCATTTATAATTCACCTTGAAATGAATGCAATGACAGAAGCATAGCTCTACACCTTGATGATATTAGTGCCCATTGTCGCATGAGGCTTAATGGCTACTCGAACAGGATATTGACCCAAGCAGAGCATGCCTGCTTGGCTTTATGTTTCTTATCAGAATGAATGAAGCTGTGGATCCTGCGAAGAGTGATACTTTAGCCATCTATTCTTCCTCATTCATCACTGAGGCGGGAAGTAAGATTCCCATATCCATTAATGGAAGATAGATTCACAAGTCCCCCGTGGCCATTTAAGTGAGAAAGAACGTCCAGCAGAGGTTAGCTCTTCTGAAATAGCCTTGAACCTACCTTGAAATCTCAAAGCATTAATTTCAGATGAGCTAAAAAACATTGTAGTTTGTTCTTTTTTCACTGTATGCAGTTTTGTTGTTTGTTTTGAAAAGATGGCAAGCTTATATGTATATGCAAAAAAACAGACACATGCAATAGTTTAAAAGCAAAAATTTCCCGTATAATTTATGTCCCTCAATTTACACTGTAACCTGGGAAAACCTGTACAGCAAAATAAAGGAAGATTGATTTCAGAAGATTTTTTTTAGGTGCTCATGCAATGTTCAACAAGCAATGTTTGGTTATTATTCTAATTTCCCAGTGGCTAGAAAAAAAAAAAATCAGGTCAGTTGGAATGATCATTTTATTCCAGCAAAAGACATATAAAGGAGACAGTCTATGATCTGTCTTGAAAGAAATCAACACATTCAGTTTGCAGATTTATTTTTAAATCAAAGTGTATAGTTAATTTAAGATATAAGTTATTTAAAATTCTTGATGGAATCCGGACCCTTTGAGGGCAAATGCACTCTGATCAATTGAGATGAGTTTTAGTATGTAGATTGCAGAAAACATTAACAGGCTATTATGTTGGTTAAAAAAATTCTATTGGTCTTCAAGCAAACCAAACACTTCTTTAATGGATCAAAAGTTTAGCAGTAGGCCCTGGCTATTGTTCCAGGGGTCAGCACAGCCAGTATAAGATTCACCAATCAAGCAGTGGCGGCTGGTGCTAAAAAAACTGAGGGGGGCGCACACAAACAAACAACTGAAAAACAAACAAAACAAATCTTAAAAAAATAGCACTATTTGAACATGAATTTTGCCCTCCTTTCCTTCTGCCCAGCAAATTTCTCAATTATATTCTTGTTAAAGTCAGTCATCTCTGTGACTAGTCTTTTCTCCATTGACAACATGGCCAATGCATTCAGCCTGTCCTGAGTCATTGAGTTTCTCAGAAAAGTCTTGATTCTTTTCAGAGTTGAAAAGCACCTTTCAGCTTCTGCTGTGGTCATGGGTGTGGTGAGGAGGATCTTCAAGAGCGTGACAGTTTCTGAAAAGACTTCTTCTAGATTGTTTTCCTGATTTTAATAACATTTGCTGCCATTTTTTAAGGCTGTGTTATGAAATGTGTTACAGCATTTTTGTGGGACAAGATTATACAAAATTCAGTAACCAAATGTTTTATTCCCCATTACCCATAAACTTCAGTACAACTTAAATAATAAAATATCTTACTGACAAACATTACATCAACATACCTACACAGCATAGACACAACTAAAGGTATTTCTAACTGCAAAGCACATCTTCCTAATATATTAAAGAACATTACTATAAACCAGTGTAACAGTGATTTTCCACAACAACTCACCTCTGCAGCAATCCTTTCATGGTCTTCTACACTGAGTGTCCGACGCTTCTTCACTGGCTGATTACTACCTACACTGCTTTGTCCAACCATGGAGTGGAGAGATCACTTGCCTGCTGCTGAATTTGTAAATTAAGACGATCCGGTCCAAGCTCCTTTATCCTGTTTTTTTCTTCAAGTGAACGCTTTGTAAAAGCATTTTTTTGTAAAGACAAAACAGAAGTTTCTCTCATTTTGAAACTACTCCACTTTGCAAGCATAACCGTGAATCGACCTAACGAACTGCAGCTGCGCTAATGAGTCGAATCGGGGATTGTCCAATCACACAATGTTTTTTAAAAAATTAGCCAGTACTGACACAACAGAATGGGTGTGTCCGGGACGCAGAGCGGTGCGCCCTCTTGAAAACCCTAGATAACCAATTAAAAGTCAGCCTCAGATCACGTGCTTGCCCAAGTTGCTACGCCTACATTCACTCCCATTAGACCGGCGCCCTGCACATAGGAAAGGAGGAAGTGTGCACAATGTGAGCAATTAAATAGAATTATTTATTTACTATTTTAATAAATTCTAACATGTCTATTGGACACACAGTATGAATAAATACATTTCTAAGTACTTTGCAGTTCAGAAATCATTTATTATCTAAACGGTTTAAAGGGGGCGGCGCCCGTGCGCCCCCTACTGGCCAGCCGCCACTGCAATCAAGTGATTGGAACATAAGCGGAATAGCAAACTCATCTGTAGAAACACATCCACAAAAGGGAAGTTACCACTTTATATTGAAACAATACTGTATTTTTTTTAGCACTAAAACTCAATTGAACTTAAAATGTTTGATAATTATGAACTACAATTGGTTTAACTTGTGATGTTGCTGTCAAATGGTTCATATAACATGATCTTTTGGTAAATGTGATATTTGTTTCCAATGTGTATAGGCTGGGCCGGATTTTAGCAGGGGCTTACCGGGGCTGCAGCACAGGGCCTCGGCATTTCGGGGGCCCCGAAGGATGTTTTCTATTTTTGTGAATGGATAGTCGGTACGCGCACCGCCGGCCGGCCGGCGGGCGGGGTTTGCGCACCGCCGGCCGGCACCGCAGCGGCTCTTGGCTGCGCAAACCCCGCCCGCCGGCCGGCAGTGCGCGATCCTCGCCGGCCCGCCGGCGGTGCGCGGACCCCGGCCGGCACCGCAGCGGCACTTGGCTGCGAGGGCCGATCAACGCCGCTTGCGGCTTTAACATCCTTCATATGCGGCCTATCAGTGTACCTCGAGTCGCTGTTGCACGTTCCATAACAACAATGTTTAAAAACCACGGTTAGGAGACATCTTAGACTTAGAAAAAGCAGTAGTTTTACTGAGTAAAACCAAGGGTAACGTATAGCGAAAGAGTGGAGGAAAACGCATATTTGCCCAACTTGTACCACGTGATATGACGTCACGTTGTAAAAATAACTCGCTCGCGGAACGCCATTTCTTCTGGCAAACGTCCATCTTGAATGCTTGCTTGTTATTGGTCCACTTTTGACACATCTTACGCATTGGGGAGGAGGAGCGTCAAGGGAAACCTCCAGCAAAAAAATCCAGAAAAGTGGGCAACTTTTCAAATTTCATATCAGACTAAGGCTTAAATTTCTGATAACCCTTTCACTCATTACTGAAAGGGCTTGGTGTTACTGGTTAGGGCAGTGGTGTCCAAACTTTTTGACATGAGGGTTAATATTATGTTAAAACCACTTTGGGGCTGTAAAATAATTTTGAAAACAAACTTGGTCTTTTTTAAAGTTTATCTGCTAAATGAAAGTAAAAATTTAAATGAGTGTAGATACAAAACAAAGATTGTGAATGTCTGCATTATAAGACAGGCTCAAAGTTTCAAACTTTTCAGGGTTGAGTATTGTTTTCTTATTTGGTTTGCGTTTGAGTAAATGTAGGTTGTGTTTGTGGTTCGAGTACCTACAAAGAAGTTGAATGCAAAAGTGTCATTAATAAATGGAAATCAAATCTAAGACATTTTAAGTGTGCCTTAGACTCCAAAAAAACTTTAACAAGCATATTTTGTAATAAAACGAAAATTGCTTTTTCTCACAAATTGAAGGTTTTTTACATTTTTCTCAGTTTGTGCGCTGTCTACTTGTTCCTACTTTTCCAGTGATGGGTGACAATTGGGCCTTACATATAGTTTGAATACTTTTGAAAGTTTTATTGTTCTTTCTTGTATTCTAGCTTCTGTGATGACTGCTTTGACTTGTTGAAGTCATTTTATTCAAAATTTCCACAGCAAGAAAACATGTCTAGACGTGTTCCTACCTCCCACACGGATGTGAATAATTGATTGCTAAATGGCTTGATATACATATATTTTCTTAGCCATGAAACTGCTGCCACTCTCAAGGACATTTGCTGACCATCTCAAATGATTCTTAAGAAATAGCATCTCTTATTAAGCTGTAAAACAAATTATGCTGAAAGCAAGAATTGGGTTTGTGTCCAAAAGTAAAGGACTGCTGCATCTTGAAGTAGATTATCTACTTTTGATTCAGTTACTTCAAGGAATAAATAAACTTCTCTATTTTGGAATTGTGAGATGGCTTGAAAAATAGAATGACTTTCTCCAATAGATTTTTTAAAACTAACAGTTCTGTGCTAACATTGTAAAAGGTAAAGAGATTAATCACAAAACTTAACAGTGGCTCAAAAATCTTATTTTGTTTGTGTAAATTCTCGAACAATGCTCAATTTGTGTAATTTATTTTAATTTGATTGGTCTGGTCCCTCACTGTTCATTTCAACTACTGTCAATGCCTTGCAGTCCCTCAATAAGAAATCAATAACTAACTTTTATATGTGTTCAGTATGTGTTATATTATAATACATTCAAAGAACCAACTGTTTTGGTTTCTTCTTTACTAACGGAGAGCTGGATGACATATAATGTCAACAAAGGTGAAATGGGCAACAGAAAATAATCTGACAATGGCAGATGATCTTACACATGTTTGTAACACAGTTAAACTGAATGCCAGGCCAGATGTTGCTTTTACGAAGATGAAAAAGCAGAGAGAACGTAAAGTTAAAATTAGCAAAAACAACAAATAATGCAAAATTGGAGAATAATAGCAGAGTTCAGCATATTTGAGAGAAATGGATCTTGAGTCTAAGCCTATTGCAGTATACCTATAGAGATAGCTTAGGATAACCTAAGCCACTCTAACTATAAGCTTTGTGAAAAAGGAAAGTTTTAAGCCTGGTCTTAAAAGTAGACAGGGTGTTTGCCTCACAGAGTAAAACTTGGAGTTGGTTCCACAGGAGAGGAACCTGATAACTAAAAGATCTGCCTCACATTCTACTTTTAGAGACTCTAGGAACCACCAGTAGACCTGCAGTCTGAGATTGCTCTGGTAGGAACATACGGGGTAATCAGATATCTGATATATGATGGAGCTTGATTATTATGGGCTTTAAATGTGAGAAGGATTATTTTAAATTTCATTCTTGATTTAACAGGCAGTCACTGAAGGGAATCTAGAATAGGAGAGGCACGATCTCTCTTTAAAATTTTCATGAGAACTCTTGCTGCAGCATTTTGGAACAGCAAGACTTTGAACTGCATTTTGTGGACTTACTGATAGTAAATCTAGTACATCCACAGTGGCATGTACTGTACACTCAGCTGTCATATTAGCATCTTGTGCTGACATATGGCATTGATTGGGAAAAAATAACAGTATTTCCTCACAACCCTGTCCTATCTGATAATTTTTTTAATAACATTTGAGTTTAATCTAACTGAGTTCTCCACAGCCAAAAAAGGGTTCCATTATAGTAGATCTTTATCGGACAATGCTGCATCAAACTTTAAAGAGTCTGTTCCCCTTTTAATATCTTCAGTATTGCAGCTTTTCAATCTAAAGAAAACATGAAGAATGGCCAGATATGAAGGAATAACCTAACTAAACAAAGGACAGGCAGCCCAGAAGTAAAGATCTAACAGAACTACTAAAAAAAAAATTAACGGACTACGACAGGAGCCAAATCTAACAGCCTGGTAATAATATAAAGTGGTAACAGAAAACTTAACTAATGACAGAAACAATCAAATGACATGACAGATCTAAAGATAAACAATACTAAAGGGTGCAAACCTAGACTGCAGGAAGCCCAGGGAGCTACACAAAGTAATCAAACCCCTGGGAATCCTGAAAGTGATGTCTTTCAGATGTTTCAGCATCAAGGCTCAAATAATTTAATGACGACAGACGTCAGGGCAATAGGTCTATAGTAATTTATAATCTGGATGCATATATCCTTAAAAAAGCTGATGTATGGCACTAAGTTGGTTTAGGTCAGAGGCTGAAGCTTCACAAAGATTCCTACCAGTCCAGGCAGCTCTGTAGCATCAGTTTTGACTCATCATTTTTTAACAGTCTGAACCACAGGCTTACAGGTTTTCAGCTTTTGCTTATAAATTAGAATGAAGTGGAGCAGACAATTGTCAGACAGGCCAAGCCCTGCACAAGGGACGGTGCTGAATGTTTCCTTTAAAACGGTGTGACAGTGGTCCAATGTGTCTTTTCTTCTGGTTGGGCATTTAACATGGTGTCTGGGTAGCTCATTGGAGAGGTTTGCTCTGTTAAAATCACCCAAAACAATTCTCTTTCTGCTTCAGATGGGGGGTAGTGGGTAGGGTGGTGGTGGTGGTGGTGGTGGTGATGGAGGAGGAAGTGCAAACCAACAAGAATAAACAAGGAGAAATAGTTAATAAAAAGGTTTACAGTAAGTAAAGAGTGACTTTGGTTAAGGACTGCATGATTTCTGTTGCAGTGTAACGTCTGAGCACCAGTCTTCTTTGATATAAAGTCAAATCCCACCTCCTTTGTTTTTCCCCAAGAGCTCTGTGTTTCGATCCAAACGAAACAGCTGGAACCGTGGCAGTGGTGGAACGCTCTCTGGGATGTGCTCACCCAGCCACATCTCTGTGAAGTAGATTGGTGAAAGTCTTAGTTATTTGTGCAGCACAGGAGCAATTCCTCCATTCACTAGGGAGCAGATGTTCTCTAGATGTATGGATGGAAGCAAATCGTGCAGTCCCCCGATGAAATCTGATGAGTTACCCTGCCCGTTTGTCTTACGTCTTCGGTAGATCCCAAGGACCGCGGAACCGGTAGGGCCGGTAGGGCCGCGGCCCTACCTACTTTTGATGATCAAACATGTAAAATAATATATATAAATAAAATTAAATTATTCAATAGCTATTTTTTCAAATGCACAATAGTCTATGGCAGCAGCATCATTCTCCAATGAGAAAGCGATAAATCATCCCATCTAAAAATGTATAGGGTAGTTCACTGCTATTGTTTTCATCCGGGTTTTTCGCGCATGCGCGACTGGTTGGCAAAAGGCGAACACAATAGCGGACGCAAACAGAGAAACTGCTCCAGACAGCGGCCCGTGTAGCGATCGCCACCTCCCCTCCGCCGCTATTTAAGTAGAACAATGACTAGAGCAGAATTAAGTTGTATTTACCGGAGATGAAGTGTAGACTGCAAATTCTGTCGTGTTATGGTGGCTCCCCCAGTCCATTGGGAGTGTCTGCCTGCGCTCTTTTCATTGAAAATATCCATTTTTTTCTTCGTCCTTCCTCCTTCGGTAAACGACAGAAACGTACATCCAACGATTTGGAATGCCTCTGTGTGCAACCGGGAGCACAACATGTTGTAGGCATTGATTAGATTCCAAAAATAAACGAACTAAAAGTACGCTTTAAATCACCCGTTTTGTCATGTAGTAGACGAGAGCAGTACTGTTTGTGGCTACACGCCGGAACTGGACGTAGCGCTGACGTCACGCGTGAACTACCCTATTGGCTGATTGTGTCATGTGATGTAAACAAAATGACCGCTACTTCGTTTGCTTCGTTAGCTTAGCTAGCTTTAAGGCTGTGTCCACTGCAAGTGCTGAGAGGTGTTTCTTGTCCCTCCGTCGTATCAAGACTTATCTGAGATCAACAATGACCCAGAAAAGACTAAATAGCTTGATGTGCGCCCACACACACAGGGATCTTTTGACCACAGTGGATGCTTTGAGGATAGGACTTCATCCAGCATAATGGCAGACGGAGACACGTTTTCGGGAATATTTAGAGCAGGGGTGAGTTTGACTTTTGTTTTTAAAGTGTTTTTATTCTGTAAATATTGTGTTAGCTGTAATATAATGATTGTGAGTGAAAATAAATACGGGGCGTGTGTGCTGGAACGTCAGAAAAAAAAGTTAAATAAATGGGTAGTTCACTTTCATCCGGGTTTTTCGCGCATGCGCGCCGGACTGATGGGCCCGACCAATTTGAAATGCGTTCCGCGGTCCATGGTAGATCCCACAGAGAGCTGCTGCGCTTCTGACTAGGATCTCAGATAAGTTCCCTGGTTCAATAAAATATGGAAACAGCGCGGATAAGAGTCCCTGATGTTTAGGAGTTTCTCTCTGATAAAAGTGGAATCAGGACACAATAGAAAAATACACAGACAACGAACATGCTAAGTATCGAGGTGGCCCTCTGTGGCGCCATCATGATGTATATTATTTGAGAATACAGAAAGGTGGATTTAGGTCACAGTGAAGGATTTAGCTACTTAAAACTTGCCTGCCATAGTGCCTGTGCAGATTCTCAATCATCTGAGTCAAGGCAACTACAACATGCTTTAATCAAAGGCAACTGTTCTTTTTTTTTATTTTTTTATTTTTTTTTAGCTTTTTCAGACACCTTTCCAAGAGTCTTTATCAAACCTGGAGGTTTGCAGTTGAGCAACTTGAAGTTTGAAAGCTGCAGTTTTTAAGCACATGGAGGCTCATCCTCCTAGGAGCATTCCAAGTCAGATGTAAATCTACAACCTGCCAGTCCCTCCCCTTTGTCATTAGGGTATATTGTTCAGTGTGAGTTGTTTTTTTGGCCATACGAATTCCAATGAAACTGATTGTGTCATTTATTCAAATTGAGTTTCATTGCCTGGTTATAAATGCTGGAGAGCTGAAACCTTAACCCTTCACTTCGGTTCAGTTGATTTGTCTCTTTTGACAAAGAGGGCATCCTTCACCCCTCTTTTAAGCCATCTGTCCTCTGTGATAATGATTTTAATTGCATCTGTATGTGACATTGCAGTTAATTGTGATGACTAAGAATTCAATTAGTTCAGAGGAAATGGAAAGATAAGGGATTTGAAGGAAGTGACTCTTTGAAACTGCTCAGCTGTGATTCTCCATCTAGCCCTCTGCAACTCGTTCGGCTTTGTAAGAACTTGGCCACTACGTTTGCCAATCTGTGTTTTTGTTGTTTTGACAGCCACTTTCTCAGATGCCTCCTTGCCTCTGATTCTCTGTTGGCATGGGGAACAAGCAGCAGGAAGCCTTCACTCCAATTTGCCATCGTTTGTCATCACTTGCCCCTGTGACACAGACACACATAAACTTAAACACACACACACACAATTACACACGTGCACTGTCATCCACTTTTGCTGTATTTTGAAACTGGCAACTCCGTGACTGCTTTTGTTCTAGCCTTTTGCTACTCAGATTTGTGGTGCCATCTGTGTTATTACTTTGGGGACTGATGTCAGCTTGTTGCAAATTCTTTGTGATGAAATAAATGATTTAATTTCCTTATGGTTAGAACTAATTAGGCCTAATTTAATCTTTTTACTATCTCCATGGGAAAAACACATACTTTCAAAAAGACATGTAAAACTTTTCTGAATTTAAGAAAATTTGAAAGATATCTTTACATTGTCTGAAAAAAGGTTTTACAGTTTTCATAGCCATTTACCTTTTGCAAACCATGTAACATTATGATCAGACATATGTATTCCATGGATCACAATGTAGTTGATGACTGGAAGAAAAGGTTACATGGTTTGCAAAGGTTCTTACAAAATTGTGGCATGCATTTGTATTTAGCTTTTTTAATCTAATACCCCTCAATAGGACAAGGTTCTACCAAGTGCCTTCAGAAGTAGCTATTAAATACAGTATGTTTAATTTGTCTACCTGTGGTTGCTCTCAACTCAAAGGTTTGTTAAATAACAGTGGTGGACAAACAGGATCATGAAGACCAAGGAACACTCAAACCAATGGATGTCAGGTGTGTTGAATTCAATTATGTTGTGGTGCATTTCTTGGGAACTGGGTCATGGTGAAATGCTTGAAGCAGTAGAGATTCTCACACTTGTTCAAGATCTGGTTGAAGGTGAGCACCGGCTTTTGAGGAGTAGGGTGAAACACCTTCCTTATTTCTCTCTTCCTGTAACCATTACTGAGTCCAGGGAATTTAAAGCCCCTCTTTCCTTATCCTTCCTTCCACCCTTCATCCTGTAAAGGATTTACATAAATAAACTGAATTGAACCGAATTGTCCCCAGCTTAAGAGTTGCGCACTAAAATTTAAAGTGAGTTTGTTTAAAGCATTACGGTGTAACCTGTAGCCACTAGGGGGGGCTAGACTGGTAATTTTCAGGTTTGGTGAGCCTGAAAGTCACTGGCAACACTGAATTGTTGCAAAATTAAACAGTGTCCCTCCATGTTTTGGAATGTGATAGCAGACTGCTTTGAACCAACGGATTGAGAAGTCATTGTGTTACTTGTAAAGACAAGGCCACATTCACCCCTCTAGATTAAATCCTACATCAGAGAATCAAAGATATGTCTGATCAGTGTTATATCTTTTTTGTTGTATGACAATGTTGTGCAATTATATACAGTTTAAAGTTATTTTATGTTTCATAAATAACTCTCTGTTAGGCATTGTCCGCTGGATATCAGGTCTTAAGCTGATATCAGGACAATGGTTGAAAGGGATGATACGATCACTGGCGATCTTTTAACAGCAAACTCTGCACACACATAGAATAAATGAGTGACAACTTCTCTTCAAGTTCAAGAATTTAATAACAACAACTTGCCTGTTAGCTCAGTATTCAGCTTCTACAAAACAGAATAATATAGAATTGGACGTACTGTATACAACAGACAATAAGATAACTTACTAGTCTAATAATAACGACGCAAAAATAAATTGGGTCTAGCTCAAACTCCACCAAGCACATTCTTTTTCAAAATCCACTCTTCTTTTTTCCTCTGGAGCGATCCCTATCTCACTTTCTGTTTTTGGCGTCCTCTGACATAGTTTTCCTCTTTTTGCTTCCCTCAACTATGACAAACTTTAAGTAAAAACATATAGGGTTAGCTCGCGTGTAGGGTTGCCAACTGTCCCTTGAAAAACGGAATCGTCCCGTATTTAGTCCCGTGGTGGGCTAAAATGGGATGCACCTAGTCCCGCAATTTCGTGAGAATCAAAATCTCTAAAATGTCAATGGAATTAATAAATGATGGTGCATTTTAAGTTTAATATTATGGTAAATTAATTCCCAGTCATGTCCTGTTCTGTGACCAATGATATGTACAGGAAAACATGATACGAACACAAAGCAGCCTGGAGTTGTATGACAGGAATTCACCGGCTTCAAACACTGCCGAAGTCTCAGCTTTGAGCAGTAACCCGACCACTCCTCACAGGAAAAATAATGAAAAGGCAGCAAAAATACAGAAACGAGTGAGAAAAGGAACAGGCATGGCTGTAAAGAGTGCACGGTAATACCTACAAAGTGCACTACACTCTCTTTCGCCGCTCTTTTTCTGTGAATTGTCCACGGGTGACATGATGTAAAAAAGCATACTTCCAGTGTTGGACAGATAAGAAACATGAGCTACAACAGAACGAGAGCAACCCTAGACCATTTTGTCCTCCACCAGGAAACACCAGTGACAGACATGGTATGTAAAAAAATGGTTTTAATGTTATTTTTGTAGGTACATAATATGAATATGCACATTTATGGTTGAAGACAACATTTTTACGGTAATAAACAACTATATAAAGATCGAAAAATAAAGATTAACATGCTATACAATAAGATTTCGTTATCATTATTTACAGGTGACTGGAGCAGAGGTAGCCCATATATGCAACATTGTGAAGCATGGTTAAAGTTTTTTTAATTTATTTTTTAAATTTATTTTAGTCTGGTAATTTTATTTAACTAAAAACAAATTTAATACATTGTTTAATAATTTGTTTTCCATGAATATTTGTATCACTCAAAACATTCCTCTAATTATATTCAGGTTCAACTCAAATGTCTACAAATTGAATTTCATACAAAAAAGGGGGCAAACTAAATTACCAGGATGGGATAAAGACAGTGAGATTGGATGGCCCTGACAAGAGTTGTGCCTTATTTATTTTTCAAGGAGTTGGAAAATGTACTCATGTGCTTAAGGGGAGCTCAGACTACCGTAAAATGGCGATCTAGGTCACATGATCTCTAGGTCACCCATTCAGCAGCGCATCTGACCGTCTTAAGTTGCATAGGCGAGTTTTTGAGAAGGGTAATCCCGCATGAAGCATCAATAAGTGCCAAGTGTTGTATATTGAATATAAAAGTAATTTAATAAATCTCAAATTAAGCCAATACTTGGGTCAAAACTTACCCTTTCAGTTCAGCATATAAAAAGCCACTTTAAAACTGGGAAAACAAAAAAGTCCAACCCTGACACTAATTTAAATATGGACATTATAAGATAGAAAAAGAAACTTTGATGAATTTGCATTCATGCTAGAGTGAAAGAAAAATTTTAATTGTATGTAATCCTTTTAAATTGTTTGACATAGAATCTGCAATTTATGCCACAGGGGTCAAACTAATGGCACACAAGTGTGATTTTATCAACACCTTCAGACCCTAATCTAATTGTCTATTTTAGTCATGTAGTAATCTTAAATTTGACATCAGCAATTAAGGAGAAAAAAGGTCTCATTAAACAAATTACTTTGCTGCAAAGAAGTCAGGAGGTTAAAAGCTTTCCTTGGCTGAGCTGGTACTCCTCTTCATCATCAGGTAACATCCAGCCACTGGGAGAGGTCTTGGCTTCTGATTTCATTGCACATATATCCCTTTCTATTTGCACTTCATTTTACAAGCATCTACCCTCTTAGTTTTAAACATGAATCACAGTAAAGCCTGTTTTTCTAATTAAATACATATTTATAATTTTCCCTTCATGTCAGAGGAAGTGGGTCAGTTTTCACACTTTTTCCTTTTTTTAATTTACCAAATATAAGACATCCAAACGGGTCATAAATTCAGCCCAGGCACCCCATAGTGTGGATTCATTTTGTTGATGGATGATGGTGGAGAAGACTCAGGAGGGAATCTGGAAGTGGATTCTATCCATTATTTTGGTCTCTGTGTCCAGGCCGGTTGTTGGCTTGGTCAGTCAGTGCTCCTGTCTGCTTTGGAGGCTGAGCCAGAACCCTGGAATGCCGAGTATGAGTGCTGACATCACGGCTTGATGCCATCTGGGTGTTGGGATTGAGACAATGATGGAGATAACTATCTGTACAGTTCAGATGGGCATGAGGAGGTCCCAAATCCCTGCTGCGGTGGCGTCGCCAAACCCTGGTGCTAAAGATGAACGAGTTCCAGTTTAGTGCACCATCACTCCCACTTTCCAGCTTCTAGACAGACCACAGAAAAGAAATAAGAGTTTGTGGCTACTGGCCATAAACTCATTAGGAACGGGTTCAGCTTATACTTCCTGCCTACCAGGTTCAGGGTAACCACCTGCCAAGTGGGAAAAGCTGGTAAAACACTGGCTGAAAAAAAGGACCAAGTTCAAAAGATTCCTTTTGTGAATACTTGTGAAAACCGCTGCTTGTGAAAACTTTGATCAGATTTGTAATTGTTTTATACTAGAGTACTATTAAAACTTTAGACTAGAAAAGGATCAGTAAAACTGTTTTTTGTCTAATACAAGACTAGCTACACCTTACACTAACTGAAATTAGTGCGTATTTATTACAACCACAAACTACATGCAAGTACCGGAAAACATTTGAATAATGCGGACAAATGTACTATAGATCTCTTAGGTTACATGAACACAATTAATTAAATATGCGCAGAAAAGAAAGTTAAAAAAAAGTAAGTGAATCTAATGTTTTTCAGATACCGAAACTTTCCTCCATCGTTCCTCTGGCCTCTTTAATAGTTTTTTTTCTTTAGAATTACACCATATGAAACATGAAATATTGAGTACATTTTAGGTGTTTAATACCACACAAGAAAACCAAAGTGAAAAACGCATGCTTCAGGTTAATGCACTCTGGGTGTGTTTTATTTTGTGAAATCTTTACCAGCTTTTAAAAGCTAATAATATAATGTAAAGAAACTAAACCGTTCTACCTACCAAAGGTGAGATATCACTTGGGAAAAGTCCAGAATGAACATTGAAATGAAATGATCTTTTAGCCCATCAGCACTAATTATGCTGATTAGTAAGTGTTTTTTTCATGCTCTGCTGTCCGCGCCTGATCTTCTATAACAGGGAAATATCTTAACCTTTGTGTATATATAGTATGCAATAAGTGACTAATGTTTTGGCTTGACTTGTGATATAGGAGAAGTCTGGAATGTGGACTATCAGGGCTGGAAATCAGGCAGGGCAGAGATCTCTCTCCCTGCTCAACAGAGTCCCATTTTAAAGTCACTGATTACATCTCAGAACATACCAGCTACAATTAGATATGTGTTAGCGACTAGCCAACAACAAGTTACCAAAGTAACCGATACTTCATTCTTGATGGAGCGTTGACAGTTGTTTGGGTCAATTAATATTTGTTGTATGAATGCTAATTGGTTTTAAAAAATTCAGACAAATGCACATTAAAATTTCTTATTGCTCGGACTCTACAGTAGAACAGAAATATGTTTACAACAAGTATATTTCATCCTCTCTAACTCCTTCATTGAATAATGGTATAACAATTTTTTTTGAAGTGGACATACTTGAGTACACAGATTCAAGCTTTCTTTAAAATCATTTATTTTATCACTTAAAGGGCACATGTAAATAATTTATTAGAACCAGAAGACCAAAAAAAAGCTTGAAAGAGTGAAAGGCAAATATATTGCAAGGTATTGTAGGACGGCCTACTGGCTCCTACAGTAGCTGTGCCAATTGTTGCCACCTTGCCTTCTGATAGTTAACATCTGTCGGTACAGCCAGATTGTAATGATACGTGCCCTTTTATTTTTTTAATGTCGCCATTCATATAGGGAGGGGTCGTGAAATAATTATTTTATTAAAAATAGCAAGAAGCTGTAGAGAGTTATCTTATCAAATTGCTTTGCAACATAATGAAAAAGTTGAAGGACTGAATATTAACATGTTTTAAGGACATGTGGCAGTGCTATTAAGTCTACAAGATAAGAAAAAAAGTTACTTAAATGTCACTGTGACTCATTCATTTAAGGTCTTAGTATTAGTTGTTAATCTGCTCTACTCTACTAGACAAGAAACAATTGGAAAAAAAACAGAATGCACGACATAAGCTATACCTTAAAATGCATTTGATTAAGAAAAACTGTAATGAAGAGTCCTACATTCTAAGTTCAGGGCTTTAGTTGCAAATTAGGAATAGTGTCTTGGAAAAAAGAGTTTTCCATTGACCTCTCCTGATTAATGCCTCATTAATTGAAAACTGAGTTAAAACTTTCAAACATAATTTCCTTTTACCTTTTGAGGATATAATCTGATTTAAATTTCTATAAATCTTGCAATTGATATTATCTTAGCCATATGAGTTTTCACATGAGTTAACATTCAATCTTATTTGATCAATATCTATAAGGATTGAAAATGCTTTTAACGGGAATTTATATTCTGCTAGAGAAGTTTGCAAGCATTTAAGTTCTCTTTTTTAACATAAATTCAAACTTTGTTCCGAAATATAGTTTTATCACACATACAAACACTGTCTTCATTTTGTATTTGTGTGGCCCTTCACAATCACAGGGGTCTCTCTCAGTACACTGAGACTACAGACAAACTGTGGAAGAGAAGTTGCATTACTGCCGAGCACCATGACAAGGCAACCCTACTCAACCCTAGAGTGTGAAAAAATCCCAGAACGGAATCTTTGAATTTAATTCTGACTCCTAAGGGGCATGAACCTGACTTTTGCATCAAAATTATTTAGAAAAACCGTCCGTCCGTCCGTCCGTTGTCTTCTGCTTATCCGGGGTCGGGTCGCGGGGGTAGCAGCTTCAGTAGGGAGGCCCAGACGTCCCTCTCCCCAGCCACTTGGGCCAGCTCCTCAGGAGGAATCCCAAGGCGTTCCCAGGCCAGCCGGGAGACATAGTCCCTCCAGCGTGTCCTGGGTCTTCCCCTGGGTCTCCTCCCGGTGGGACGTGCCCGGAACACCTCTCCAGGGAGGCGTCCAGGAGGCATCCTGACCAGATGCCCGAGCCACCTCAACTGGCTCCTCTCGACGTGGAGGAGCAGCGGCTCTACTCTGAGTCCTCCCCGGATGACTGAGCTCCTCACCCTATCTCTAAGGGAGAGCCCAGACACACTACGGAGAAAACTCATTTCAGCCGCTTGTATCCGGGATCTCGTTCTTTCGGTCACGACCCAAAGCTCGTGACCATAGATGAGGGTAGGAGCGTAGATCGACCGGTAAATCGAGAGCTTCGCCTTTTGGCTCAGCTCTCTCTTCACCACAACGGATCGGTACAGCGCCCGCTTCACAGCAGACGCTGCACCAATCCGCCTGTCGATCTCCCGCTCCATCTTCCCCTCATTCGTGAACAAGACCCCAAGATACTTGAACTCCTCCACTAGGGGCAGGACATCCTCCCCAACCCGGAGAAGGCACTCTACCCTTTTCCGGTTCAAGACCATGGTCTCGGATTTGGAGGCACTGATTTTCATCCCGGCCGCTTCGCACTCGGCTGCGAACCGCTCCAGTGAGAGCTGTAGATCACGCCCTGATGAAGCCAATAGGACCACGTCATCCGCGAATAGCAGAGACGCAATCCTAAGGCCACCAAAGCGGATCCCCTCAACACCTTGGCTGCGCCTAGAAATTCTGTCCATAAAAGTTATGAACAGAATCGGTGACAAAGGGCAGCCTTGGCGGAGTCCAACTCTCACCGGAAACGAGTCCGACTTACTGCCGGCAATGCGGACCAGACTCTGACACCGGTCGTACAGAGACCTGACAGCCCTTATTAAAGGGTCCGGTACTCCATACTCCCGGAGTACCCCCCACAGGATCCCCCGGGGGACACGGTCGAATGCCTTCTCCAGATCCACAAAGCACATGTAGACTGGTTGGGCAAACTCCCATGCCCCCTCAAGAATCCTGCTGAGGGTGTAGAGCTGGTCCAGTGTTCCACGGCCAGGACGAAAACCACACTGCTCTTCCTGAATCCGAGATTCGACTATCCGACGGACCCTCCTTTCCAGAACCCCTGAATAGACCTTACCAGGGAGGCTTAAGAGTGTGATTCCTCTGTAGTTGGAACACACCCTCCGGTCCCCCTTTTTAAATAGGGGGACCACCACCCCAGTCTGCCAATCCAGGGGAACTGCCCCCGATGTCCACGCAATGTTGCAGAGCCGCGTTAACCAACACAGCCCCACAACATCCAGAGCCTTAAGGTACTCAGGGCGAATCTCATCCACCCCCGGAGCCTTGCCACCGAGGAGCTTTTTAACAACCTCGGCAACCTCAGCACCAGAGATGGGAGAACCCGACCCAGAGTCCTCAGGCTCTGCTTCCTCAATGGAAGACGTGTTGGTGGGATTAAGGAGGTCTTCGAAGTATTCCGCCCACCGACGCACGACGTCCCGAGTCGAGGTCAGCAGCACACCACCCCCACTGTAAACAGTGTTGGTACTGCACTGCTTCCCCCTCCTGAGACGCCGGATGGTGGACCAGAATCGCTTCGAAGCCGTACGGAAGTCTTTCTCCATGGCCTCTCCGAACTCTTCCCACGCCCGAGTTTTTGCCTCGGCGACCAGCCGAGCCGCCTGCCGCTTCGACTGCCGGTACACATCAGCTGCTTCCGGAGTCCCACAGGCCAAAAAAGCCCGGTAGGACTCCTTCTTCAGCTTCAGCTTTTAGAAAAACCGATCTGAAATAATTACATGTACAGAACATGTTGAGATTTGTCTCAGTAAATGTATTCCCAATGGAGCTATTGACATATAATTTACACCAGTCATCTGTACCGATCCAGCTAATCCACATACAGATAGAAATACAGATAGAAATAAGTTAGGTGCAATTAAATGGAAACACACAGGGAATAAGTGTTGCATACATGAGGGGGGAACACGGTGTTGAAAGACAAGGTAAGCCAAGAAAACAGCTCAAATCTGTCACTATGTAGGAAACAATCTTTTTGTCAATGTAACGAACATATTTCTAAAATTCCGAATTGGTCACTATCCATTTGAAGAAGTGGAATCAACATAATTTTGCCATACATCACCCCCAACCAGGTGACCCGCAACCAGGTGATACTTGCAAGATTTGCAATAAAGTTAAATAAAATAATCAGAAGACATGTCCAACAATCGAGGTCCACTCACAGAAAGCTTTTTTAATAAAAGGAATTAGCAGGCAGTTCTCCCACGAAACAGTAATTATTATCAATAGAATAATTATTAGAGGGGTCCAATGATAAGTCTACCTACTGCATTACATTTAACCCAAAGTTAAGCTTTTAGAGGATTGCTGTGTCTTAGTGGCACACATGTTGAAACTGTTAGAAGAAATGTATGTTTTATCCATCGTTTCTAAGAGGCCCTCCATGTATCAAGTCTGTCTGCCCACATATAAAGAGAAATCATCATGAACCCTTAGGGATATCAAATAAAAACAACATAAAAAACCTTTCAGCTATCAGAAAAAAAAATACAGACAATGTGAAATATTGAGGGAAACACTTTTCCTTAAACTCTCAAGAATCAGTTTGTGCTGATCAGAGCTATAACTCATGTCAAAGTGCTTTCATCAGTCAGACATTCTCTCAGTAATCTATAAAGTGTTTGCTATTCCAGTTCCACCAATTTGTTTCAAATTTATTACTCAGGAAAAGGCTAATGTATACTTAATCCAAACTATAGTATTTCCCTAAAACGACTTCCCAGACCCAATAAGATACTGTATATCCGTTTTCTGGTTTGCAGTTTTTCTTTGGTACGCATTGGCAGTCTTATTTGCTACCACTCTTTTCCTTCCCCAGAGATAACATGCTTTTATTTTGATGGAAAATTGGATACCAGGTGTTCTTTTATCCAAGCAAAAATCCAGCCAGATACAAAGACATGGTGTAGGCCCTCCTTCTCAGAGCTTTTCATCATCTCTTAATTGGCCCATCTGCAGTCAAGGCAGACTGGACTCGCTTGAGCAACTTCCCTCATTGGGTTCTGTGACTCCTGGTGCCCTCTGACGTCTTGAAGTGACCCTTTAATCTGACACAAAAAGTTTTACGTTTTTTCAAACACAAATTATTTCCCTGTGTCAGTTATGGAAGCCAGAAAAAAATTAAAGTGTCATAATAATTGAAATGAAAAAAAAAACTGTTAATATAGTACTTAAAACAATTTTTGTAATATTTTTATGTTTCATGGTAACATGTTTGTGGTCTGTGGGTTGTTCAGTTTGTCTGAAGCTTGACTAAATGGTAATTGTAAATGCTTTCTCTCTCTGTTTTTTCTTTCTGTCGAAGGTACACTGGGCTGAGTACTTCTCCTGGGCCAAACTACAAATGGAGCTATTGCAACCATTGACTGTCTTTTCTTTAATGTTGTTGCTCACAGAAAATATTCCTGGCCCAGTGTTTCTGTGTTACTCTGCTCTTCAGTGTTTGTTATTTCTGTGCTTCCCTCGTGCCCTCTCCAACCTTAACCCTTCAGAGCAGATAGCCACTTAAACCAAATGTAGGTTTGCCAGAGGTGTCTTCCTACTAGAAATGTATGGTTTCTCTCCATTTTCAAAAGGTGCTTGCTTCGGTTGAGGGATTGCTGCAAAGTCTATGGCCTCATTTACAAAATACTTCAAACTAGAGAGGTAGGTACTGTGGCAAAAACTTTGAATTATTTAAGGGTAATATGGCTTTCTGGCTCAAGTTTGGAATGAAATGATAAAAGACCAATCAGCTAAAGGACTTTAGGCAAAAACTCCCCCAAACATGGTGTAATTTCTTGCCATTACCAAATATTGCACAAGTTCATGGTAAAATGCAGTAAGACAGAATAAATCACCTGCATGTTTTGTAGCCTCATAACTTGGAATTAAAAATGGATGTTTTGAGAGGCTGCAGCATTTAATTTACAGAACATGCCAACAACTTTGAAGATGCACTGCAAAAACGGAACTTAAAATAAGTAAAATGTTCTTAAAATTAGTGTATTTGTCCTTGATTTGAGCAGGTAAATAAGATGATTTGCCAATGGAATAAGATTTTTGCACTTAAAATAGGAACAACTCATCTCCATCATCTTATTTCAAGTGCAGGATGTCTAATTATCTTGTTTTAGGGGTCAAAATACTCATTCCATTGGCAAATAATCTTATTTACCTGCTCAAATCAAGGACAAATACACTAATTTTAAGAACATTTTACTTATTTTTAGATCCGTTTTTGCAGTGTGTTTTTTTAGCTGAATCAAACAACAAATACGACAAAATAGCAGAAAACTTTAGCGTGCATAACTATTCAAACACCCTGAAAGTCGGTACTTTGTAGAGCTGCCTTTTGAGGTAAATATAGTTGCAAGTCCCTTTGAATAAGTCTTTATCACCTCGCCACATCATGCCATTAGTATTTTTGCACATTCTTTGAGGCAAAACTGCTCCACCTCTTTCATGTTGGATGGTTTTCACTTGTGAACAGTGATCTTTAAGTGTAACCACAGATTCTCAATTGGACTGTTTGGAGTTTAACTAGCCCATACGAGCACATCTAAATGTTTTCCCTTAAACCACTCAAGTTTTCTTTTAGTAATATACTTTGGGTCATTGTCTTGCAAAAACATGAACCTCTGTCCCAGTCTCAAATCATATTTAAACTTACATGGGGTTTTACTAATTAATATTTCTCTTTAGCACCCTCGACTCAGACAAGTTTCCCATTCCCTGCTGCTGAAAAACATTAGTTGGAGAGCTCCTTGCCCAGTGTTGTTGCAGTCTATGTGGCCTTTATGAAAAGGCGTGTTTATGCTGACTAATCGTGTGACACTTAAATTGCACATATATTGACTTTGTTTCACTAATTATGAAACTTTAGAACTTGTTTAGTTGCACAAAAACTTTTAGGGAGTTCATAGCAAGGGGGGTGGATAAATATGCTCATGCCAACCTTCACTTTATTTATTTTTATTCCTTTTTATACACATTTTTTCTCATTAGACTTTGCCAGCCTAGACTATTTTGTGCAGAACCATTACATAAAATTAGATTAAAAAAAAAACATTTAAATTACTAGTTGGAATACAACAAAACTAAATAGGCAAACAGCCAAGAGAGGAAGACATTGCACACTGTCTCTAGCAAGCCTGGTCCGAATGGGCTTTATTCCTGAAGTATTTACCAGGGTGTATTGAGAACTCCAACTTTTTTTCTAGCGTTAAATACCTTGGGTGTTGAGGAGTCTCCTGGATTAGACCTGTCGATATCAAAGGTGGTTCCCTGCTCTGATCAATTTTCACTGGAGCGTGTGATGTGTCTCAGTTAAAGGAATCAATGGAAATGTAAACGGCCATTCCATTCCCCTTGATTCCCTTTCTCTCACTCCTTTTCTTATGGCACAGTGAAGCTTAGTCTGATCTCAATTTACCCTGCCTTCCTAAATTGCCTCATTTAAGAAAATGGAGCAATCATGCCTTTTTACCTGCTACTTTACCATTCAATCTGCAGATAGGAGTCCATAGAGCAATTCAAGACAGGAATCTCTGTATTCATTCTGTCTGGTTTGACTCACTTGGCCCATCACATTGACTGTGTAATTCAGAATGCTTTAGCACATAATTAAAAAGATCAACGTTTACTTATCTGATTACCCATTCCAGTAGTTAAAGCAAATCAGAATGTACATTCAAATACATTTTGAATAAGCTAAAAAAATATGGATGTGAGTGAGTCTTTTTTCTAAAAATCACTTTAAGAATTAAATTATCCTGTAAAATAGTTTAAGCAATGTGCTTCTACATTTTGCAATTATGAATTAAAAATGTGTTCAGATCGTTATACGCTGAATTGAACTGCCTTTGAAAGTGGACTTTCCTTTTAATTCAACACTATCTACAGACCAGGGGCAGGGATGCTGGGATAAAGATCTGCAGGGGCCAGATGGATGCACAAAGTGTCAGCATTAGGAGAATTTGATACCAAATCCAGAGCTGCTGCTCAGTCAAGGAAATATAGTGGGCTTTGGGACCTGACAAAGACACAATTTAATATAGCCTCAGGAAAAGACAAAGGGTGAAAATGAACACATGAAAAGACAGAGAGTAGCTACACTCTACTCTGAGCAGCACTTACGAGCATTCACAACTGGTTATCGCGGGTCAATCTTTACACAGTAGGATCCAAATTGGCGAAGTTAACGACAAGCCATCCTGTAGAGCTACACTTGTTTTCCCACAGTGACAATAAGCCGAATGTCAACGAAAATGACTGAGTGCCTTCACAAACACCTCTGAGGTTATTATGGTGATACAGAGAAAGAGAGGAACCCTTACCTACCAGCAGATCTCTCTTGCAGCAGAGTGAGTCTAAAACTGTTCCAACCATGTTCTGCTGGTGAGAACGATTTTCAGGAGAAAATATGTATCTGTTAGAATAAAGCAGAAATATCTTGCCTGGCAGGACCTAGTGAGCGTCTGTGCTGATGATAAGAGAATGTCCAAAGGATCAAATGTGCATAGGCTCCAAGGGAGACACTAGCTGACACAAACAAGTGTGTGTGTGTGTGTGTGTTTGGTAGTGGTAAAGATTGAGTTACTGGGTGTCTAGATTAAGGAAAATAAGTAGATTTTTCATGGCACTAAAGTGTTATGGTTACAGACATAGGCATAGCAATTTTAAAAGCAACATCTAAATACAGAAGATAATCTGAGTTTTTTTTATGTTTACATGCAGTGATGATTGACGTTCAGAATTTCTCAGCAACATTTTCACCAGACAAATATTTTTCTTCCCCAACCAGCGACTTGACAGTCAAACAAAGCCGTCTCCACACTTGCTGGTTCCGCTGATGTGAGGGGTAAGAGGGGAGGACGGGGCGCCGTGTCAATCTGTCCTTCTATGGTACATTAGGTCTTTTCAAAGTTTAGTTGCACTAAGAAAGTATGGGCATGGACTTTCAGCTGTGCTCTAATTACATTTGTGTCTTGGGGTAAGCAGAAGTCACATAACAGCTCGTCTTCTTTCATGAACTCACCACTGGGGCATTGTCCTGCCTGCCTGTCACCTGGGACCTTGGCTGCCCTCAGTGATGCCCTCCTGTTGATACCCCAGTATGGAGAGTGCAGTACAGCAAATCAATGGTTCTGTCTGCTTAGGCATCTGACTCTCTTTACATGTTCGGCATACTGCCTCAAAACAGGACCTCCCCGTCTTACTGGTTTTTGGAGCTTTCAGGGACTCGGCATAGAAAGTAGAGTCGATTGAGCAGTGGGAGCAGCCAACCTCATGTCAGGACCTGTCAGCTCAGCGGGGACATTCATAAAGGCAGCCGGCATCTTTCAAGGCCAGCAGGGTTTGGACGATCCAGGCTGGGATTTCTGCCCAGCTAAAGGCTTCCTGCCCCTAAAACGCTTCACTGCATCCACTTTCTTTTCTAATCCAAATGGGTGGATGTGACAGTGGTGTTACTGGGGGGAGAACAGCTCCACGGGAATGTATTTTTCATATTCTGAAATGATTGACACTAAGGTTTTTGGGAATGAGTTATAGCATCATTTTGCACCTCCAGCCTTTATTTTTATATGTCCCTACATGATCAGCATAAATTCTATGCTGCATTTCATAAGAGTTTAGCTCGTATACATCCCTGTTAAAGCCTCTTAACAATATTACTTAAAATATGGAGAGCAATATTTCTAAAGCGGCATCTAAATAAGTCCATGTTTCTAAGGGAAATGCATGTCCCTTGTCTCAGTACTACACAGGGTACATTACAAAGGAACTCTACAGAAAGGTCAGAAAAAGAACATTTAGTGAAAGGTTTTATAAGGTGAATGAAATTGGACCCTAGCTGCCCTGTGTAAGATAGATACCCTGCAAGGTGTCCTCATAGCTGGAGAAATAAGACAAAAAGATGATGACTGATAAGATGGTGGATGACCTGTATATAAATTTTCACCAGGGCTGGAACACACTGCATGTCATGAGGAAGGAGTAAAGGTGAAACAAAAATAGCTAACATTAGGCAAACCATAACAAGTATTAATGTTACAACTGATTTCTTTTGCAAGCTGTCACAATTATTTTTTATATCAATCCAAGTCTAAAGGCTGTAATGACTGATATTAATGTTCACATTTATACACTGATTCATAGATCATCTGGCAACTTGGGGTTAAGTGCCTTGCCCCGGGGCACATCGACCTGTGGCAGAAGGAAGTTGAAGTAAAACCCTTTTGGATTTCAAGACAACTAAGCTTCCCACAAAGCCCGGGAAGTATCTGCCTAAAATACAGGATTGTTGTAAGATGAAAATTCAAATAATTCTTAATCATTAATTATTAAATTTAACACATGAATTTCAAAGAACTTTTTCTTATTCAAAACACTCAGTTAAACAAGAAATATTCTCACACTGTAAATTGTTTGTAAGAATGTGTGATGTATAATATTTGGTTAACAGCTAATAATATCACATTTCTAAATTAATCAGACAGGAAGGTAATTTATTTTTAATAACCATTGGTGTCCTTAACACCTGTTATTCCCTCTGGAGTATGCCTTTGCTAATAACGCTTTACATAGGATTTATGTAAAGCATCATTCTTGTCCCGACCCTGAGTCCTGGGATTTGCAAAATTTTTAGGAAATCTTGTGCTAAATTTGCATTTTTTCTTTTCTGAAATCTAAAGAATAACCATGTTCAAGGGTACATTACAAAACAAAGAGGGATGAATATAAAGGTATAAAGAGAATGGTACAAAAATGTATGAAATAAAATAACTCACAAGTGACCATGATAAAGCAAAACACTTATTTTTTATCAAATAAATAATAAAGACAATGATGCTCCCCTGTGCAGCTCTTCAAGTCTGGTTTTAATTAGTCTTTGCAATATTAGTTTAGTTTTTGTCTTTTTTTTACATGAGAGCTAGCGTCAAGTACGATAAGGAGACTCTTTTTTCAGTTTGGAGAACAGAGCCACAAGGGAGATTTTGAAACAAACGTACTGGACTCCTTCCCGGAGTTACAGCTCCATGCTGGAGAGTCACCAGGGCAGTCCACAGGAGGGGGATCTACTGGCGCCCAGAGGCCGACATTGAATTGTGGTAGACGGGGTTGACCAGAACACAGACTCCGCTGATTAGCGCGCTGAGGACAGCTATTCCTCTTGATCAACATCCAAACAAAATAGATCAGTAGGTTAGCCACACAAAGTCTGTTAATTAATATATATATATATATATATATATATATTTTTCTGTGAAACGTGACCCGGACAGTGAAACCCCAACAAGGCCGTGAATCAGTTTCAGGGAGGCATCTTTCTTTAAAGGGAAAACGGACGAGTCGGTCTCTTCAGCAGCACGGCAAGGCTGACTGACTGAATGTCTATCAGGTTTCAAAGCAGGGGGGATCTCAGCTGCACTCGCGGTTTGCTGAAGATCTGATAAACTCAGAGCGATCTGCAGTTTAACTTGTTGCCAAAGTCTCAAACAACACAGAAAAAAGTCTCTAGACCCATTGCTGGCAGCTTTTGAATAAAAAAGTCGGACGGTCGGATGAAAATCAAACATGTCTGAAATTCAGTCGGCAGAAGCTTGTTTGTCCTCGAGGACTGTCCGACGCTGGCTGGGTCCACCTTCATACCGGGTTTAGGTACCCATCCCTAATCTCCAGAGAAGCATAGCCAAATTCCTCCATTTTGTCAACTTTTCTGCCAAGGGAAGTAACACTCTGGATAATTGCTACAGCAACATTAGGGAAAGAGAAAATAATGTGACCATACTGCGATTATGTGGACTGATAACACACTGGGCAAATTGCAGGGCTGCTTGGACAATATTCACAAATACATGAACACTGTTACCAGCTATATTGACTGGTGTGCTTCCATCAGCATTCTCTCCCAGGTTATTCATGTTTTTCCCAATCAGAAGCCCTGGTTTAATTTGGATGTGCGCAGCAAAATCCGGATGCGGTGCGCAGCCTTCAAGTCTGTAGACATCATGGAGTACAAAAATGCCTGGTATGAGCAACAGAAGTCCATCATTGTTGGAGGAATTTTACCCAGACACTTCAGAGCTGTTACAGGGAGAACAACACGAGAGGCATGTGGGAGGGAACCTTTGTTGGAATGTAGAAAAGAAATATTCTACCTATTGGCCACAAGACATTTGTCTCTCTCTCTTTGATGGAGTGCATTACATTTTGCCCTTTGAAATGAGACTGTACTTAGAGGTGATATTCTTTTCAATTTTATTTTAATCGCACCTTGTGGGCAGCATCCCTCTGGTTGTAGAAAGAGAAGGAGATCTCATCATAGAAAGTTGACCCAACTGGAGAGAGATTATTGAAAGAAAAAAAGAATATGTCCAATGCATCAATCTGGGTGCACTTTGAGAAGGACTAGTTGACCTAAAAACACCTCACAGGGCAAAAAATTAAGCAAGTATAAAACAATGCACAATGCATTTAGTGTCATATTTATCAAAGATGAGATTAAAGGAGTAATGTATGTGTGCACGTGTGCCTATCTGTGAGTTTGTGTGTGTGTGTGTGTGTGTGTGTGTGTGTGTGTGTGTGTGTGTGTGTGTGTGTGTGTATGGGGGGGGGGGGGGTTAAAGTATTGTACTTTTGAGAATTTGGCATAGCCTCAGTTGTTATGATGAAAAGTCTGTTAATTAAGGCCCCTTTATAAAAATGCGATGAATATTAATAGGGAAGAAAGGCAATTTAAATCTGCATTACCCTGAAATTTCTTGCCGACACTCCCATTGTAAATTGCAACCATTCATTATGTTATTTTCCCTATCAGCCGTCTCACTTGGGGAATCTTACACTGTTGTGATGTTACATGGAAGAATGAAAATAGATTGTCGCCTAATTAATCAGAGACCACTTAATTACTTGACTTTGAGGACTTTCAATAAAACCTGTTAAACACAGGGGAAACGTCAAAATCTACTCACTCACACGCTCTCTTAGCACAGGAACTATACAATAATCTCAGTTATCATTAACACAACATTGTACACAAAGAGACCTGTGCAGGAAATTTTGGAGAAAGTTTGCATACAAAGTGTTTGTTGATGAAAAACCGTGACACCCACAATATTCAGACAATGTAAGTGAAGTGTCAAGTGTTCTTTTTTGTAGTTTCTTTTTTTCCTGCTTTCAACAACTTTTATTTCATTATTTGTATGTTGTTGCATGTGGAAGGGCTTGCAGCTACCTCTATAAATCATTGTTGTTGACTAGATCTTTATTGTCTGTTTGTGTATTTGGCTTGCCACTTGTTATTGAAGTTTAAAGATCTATAAAAATGACCTGCCACAGCAAAAGGAGGAACAACTGGGCAGAGCACAACCTGAGTAAAAAGTGATAAATTTGTGAGAAAATACAGATTTTCATTTTATTGCAAAATATGCTTGTTGAAGTTATGAAGTAACCCTTCAATGCTTTGAATGACTGTTTTGAAGATTTTAAAACAATAAACTCTGCATTTCGGGGAGTGGAAACCCACATACCGCCTTTGCGTGGCTCCGCGCAGGCTTTTGTTAAGCGTATCGGCCAATAGGCTGTATGCTTGAAGAAAGCAGATGGCTACTTATATAGCTATTTAACCTGTTCGATAATATTGATCAGGCCCGACCCAGGTTCGCTTCCAATTTCGCATCAGAAGGAGTTTAAGCGGGATAAATTGCGCCTGCAGACTTTATAGTGTTTTTAGCTTCCAGCTGATGGTAATGGAACATAAGGAAGATGAAGAAAGGTTATTGAAAACTTAAACCTTTTGTACGGACCCGAGGTAGAGCAGCGAGAACCTCAGGAATCAGAAGCTGTCAGGAGCAAATTTGCAGGAGACAGAGAGAACTAAATGGAGAAGAACATCGCAGATATTGGTGGAACATCAGAGGCATGAAGTCTGGAATACTTCTCAGTTCCTCATGGGGTGAGTTTGAGAACGTTAAAAAACAAACAAACAAAAAAAATAAAATTCTCAGCCCGGTATTGCAGCAGAACGCAGCACCATCCTGGCTAAAAATAAATAAATTGAGTGCTGTGAGCCGTTTTTTCATGTCGTATTTTAGTCTGAATTTGAGGTTATAATAGTAATAATGAGGTTAAAATATAATGTTTTGTCATACATAGAAATATTACCTTTATTTCCCTTGTCCAGAATTTGCAGAGCCACACTGACTGACATTATCACTTTGATGTGAATGGGGACAGGAATCTCATTTTATCAGCCATGAGCAAATCAACAGAGTTCTACACTAAAGCCCCATTTCCACTACCCTTGTTAAACAGATCCATTTACACATCCCACTAGCGCGGTTCCTCGCCTCCTAGTGACGATCTACTGTACTACTGCTCTCTAAGATTGAAGGAGGGACTCAAGCAAATCAAAATGGCGGTGCCCGTAACATGCAGGAAGAATTTACTTGACAGAGTTGGCTTTTGGGAAGTGGATAAGACAAACAAACGTCTAATCAGGGCTTACAGACGCAGGAAACAATGACAGATGCTGAGGTTCATCACACTGCTAAGCAGAATCATCACTGGAAATCGTGTGGCACGGTAAGGAAGCTAGTATTTTTATGAATGTCTTAAACCGCAAAAATAGTCAGCTGACTGTAAGGAGATGACACGGTCTGCTCATGCACTCTTTGTTATCTGAGAACTGTGCCACTGAAAAACTGGGCCGAGCCCATACCTCAAACTGGTCTAGATTTAGCGCAGTCCGGTTGTGTCTGGCATGGTTCAATTCAGTTTGCGATCCATTTACACTCGAAAGTTATCTCAATTACCGAGCTCGGACCGGTCTCGGCACGGTTAAAAAAGGGTAGTGTAAACGGTGTATAAAGACCTTACCATCAGGCTGCCTGGTCATCATCCTGGGTACAGGTAAAGGCATGTGAAGCAGTGAAATCCTTCTTATGACCAGTAATGTAAAACTTTGTTGGCAATAAAAAAATAAAAACCCTGTGATATTTTTATCACAGAAGAAGGTGATGGTGTGACATGAACTTTTTGGTAAATTGTAATGTATATAGAGTTGTGCACATTTTCATTAAAAACCACATTGTGGTATGATCAGAATCAAGTTATTGTCCCTGTTTCTCTTCATGGGACCATTAAAGTCAAGGGTTTCCACACATGTTGGTACATTGTACCACTATTAATGGGTACAATGTACCAACATGTTAACTTGAGAGTTGCATCAGCGTTGCTGAGATACAAAACCTAAACAGTTAACGTTTACCAATTTTGTAAAGAATGTGTAATTTAAAAGATGGTTGTCATGTTCAATGCACATAACACAAATATTGGAATGCAGTGCTGTAAATTATCTATACATAGGAAAGAGTGCTGCTGGTCCACATCGCAGTGCGATGAGCTGACAGAGACACTCTATTGACAGGCATGGCTGGGTGTGAGGTTTTGCTGAAAGCTATGCAAAGTAATTCAAATGATCAGCTTTTGTTAACAGCTCCCTTGCTGGGGGTGATTCTAAAGAAACTTTGAGGCCTCTGTTCTCATTAGATTTGGTTGCGGAGGGTCATCTTTCAAATAGTCATATCTTTTTCAAATTGTATTTGATTTCCACAAGTTTAACTTCATTGGAAAGCTTAGAGTTCACTCTTTCTAAATCTGTAAATAACTCAAAACAGCCCCGGGGAGACTTGTTCCCGGTTTTGCTGTGGCCGGTCACAGTAACAGTCCTGTAGAACAAAAGCGTCATGTTTTGCAGTAATTTCCTGATCCAAATGCAGACTCATACGATCAATGGAAAAGTAAAAGGCAATTATGCTCACATAGTTCAATAATAAATGTAAACGACTAAGAGGAGATTCTAGGTCCATGGTTTGGCGACGTCTGGAGTGGAGAGAAGCAGTAAGACCTGACAAGAAATAGGAAAGGGAGTGAATATTGCACGAGAAGATTATCGGGAATAGCTTATTCTCTGAAGGTGGACAGATGGTGGCCAGGGAGGAACAGAGATCCCAGCAACAAGTGAGACAAGTTATGGCGATAATTTGTATTCCTGATTACTTTAGAGGGGAACTTGAAGGGCTTGAGATCCCCGGAGTGAGTGAGCAGAGTGGTGGAGAGAGCGGGCAGGCTGATGGAAGCTGAAGAAGTCAGGGCTGCCACAGAGAAGTTAGAAGGGATCCAGGGTTGGAGTGGTAACAACAACCTGAGAGCACAGAGGTAGCTGAGCAGTGGTAAGTAAACATCAAACGTTTTCTAGAAAGTAACAAAGAAGCTCAAGGAGTAACGCAACAAGAACACAGACGGTTTGACTCTACCAACAAGGCTGATCATCAGGCAATGTGTGAGTTCCTTATATCACCAGCAGTGATACTGGTCATCTGCAGCAGATCAGCAACACCCTCCAGCAGGGATACTCTGCTTTATATGAGTTGGTGGGTCATTTGTATGTTGCATCTCCTTAACATCCACATTACACTATCCAAATGTTTTGGTCGTTTGGTACATCACCGAATGATCAAAACAACGGAACTTGGCATTTAAAATAGTTTTGCTTTCTGAGAGCAGCAAAACTACTAAACCATGGTATGTGGAAGATGCAGATGCTTTGCATTTTAATAACAGTAATTGTCCTCTTCTGAGATAAAATTTTACTATTTTGAACAAATAGTTTCCACAATTTGCTTTTTCTTTTAATTTATTGCTTCTTTGAACTTTAAAGAGTGTTTGTCAAGACTGGTGTGAAGTGTGAAGCACCATTTTCCTTCAATTTGGACTGAAGGAAAATGCCAGGGGAAGACAATTTCATGTAAGTTACAATAACTGAAAAGTATAGATGTTCCAGATAACAGTGTTGGTAGAAGGACAGAGAGGCAGACAGATACAAACGACTCATTGGGTTTTCATCATATATTGTATACAACACATTATAATTATCATAATTAACTGTCTGTTTACAAGTTAAAGAGACCTTATTTGAATATATTCAGGATACATGGGTTTGTTTTTGTGAAGATACAGCATGTTGAGTATGATAAAAGACAGCGCACCATCACCATACATCACCATTAGTTGCTAAAAGGACTTTGGTCCCCCTGCCATGTGTTGTTAATGAATTAATGCATGGTGTGGTACTACTGCAGCTGTAAGCCAGCAGTCAAGTTAGGGTTTGTGTGGGTGGAGGGTGCAGAGAGGGAGTTATAACACCTGCCTGGTAACTCCCCCTGGCTCTGTCATGGCTCTGCTCCACGTTGAGGTCAGCGTGTCTGCTAATCTGCTAATATGCTTCATATAATTGCGAATGAATGGTCGACGGCAGCATGTGTCCTGAGATAGCAGTTTTTCTTCCCCGATGCCAGTGTTGTGATACCCAATCAAAGTTAATCAGCGCCACTGAACCAGTCAGACTAATGAAAGTGGATGGGTTTTAATTCACACACCTGGTTTCTGCTTGCATGTTTTAGATGCTACTTGGCATCTATGAATGGTTTAAATTTCTGTTCATCTGTTTTCTGCACATATAGATCAATCAACAGTCTTAAATTGTACCCATTTAAATTTCATAACCCTCAATTGCATACATCAAATCCCCATTGTTTTACTAAAAATAATCTTTAATGTACTATTTTTCTGCAAAAAACTACAATCTATAATTTTGTTACATGCCACCTTAACTGTTGGTATCTGTCAGTAAATTAATTTCAATTCAGTTTATTGATATAGCACCAGTTCATGACATGTGTTGTCTAAAGGCAGTTTGCAAAAAAAGTTCACTTTATTATTCAAATTGGTTAAAACATTTTCAATCTAAGTAAAATCAGAAGATTGCAACGAGTCATTGACTTGCAGTTTTCACTCTCCTGGATGAGCATGTTGCCACAGTGGACAGTTGCCTTCATTGTGTGGTTGGTTTGAAGCAATCCTTCATACAAACCAAGCATGCATGTAGCCACAGTGGAGAGGAAAACCTCCCTTTAATAGGAAGAAACCTCCAGCAGAACTAGACTCAGTGTGAGCACTCTGTCAGGGAGTTTGAGAAGATAGAGCGTACACAAAAAAAACCAACAAAAAACACTGATATATAAGTACTTTCTATTTTAAAAAAAAGTAAGAAAGCAATGGCAATACTAGCCCCTTTAGTGGCTTCATCTAGGGGAGAAACGAGGTTGAGCAGATGAGCTCTTAGCCAGTTTTATTACTATGTAAGAAAGTATCATTTTGAAATCTACACTTGACAGGGTGCCAATGAGAGGAAGCTAAAATAGGATAAATGTGTCATAGCTCATATTAAACAGTATGTGTTTGTGTTTGAGTTTTCTGAGCCTGAACCTGTGTGAAGTAGCTTAGTAAGCTGGCTTCATATTATTGAGGTCTTTGTTTGTTTGACGGCATGTGCATACAATACAGGTCTTTGCATGTGACTGAGCCAACATACAAAGCCAATCATCGCAGTTGGCCAAAGAACAGACATGTAAACCAAGGTTAAGAAGATCCTTATTCTGGCTGGAGGAGAGCTTGTTTTGTTCTTGGGAGTTACACAAAAAGAAATACAGGAGAAAAAAAGACTAAAGCGTTCTTCTGCCTCTTCAGCTCCTGCAATATTTTTTCAGTCTTTCAGCTCACTCTCTTTCTTATTTTCACTGTCTTCCCTGTAAATGTGTCTCCCTCTTTCTCTCCCTTTCTTCTATCTTTCTGTATCTTCTGTCATGTCTTCTGCTGCCCAGTCGCCCTTGCTGCCTCTCAACGGTAACCACACCTTTTTTTCTTTCTTCCTCTCTCCCTTGGTGTATGGAGTATAGATAGAAATTCCTGGCACAGAAGGTTGGCAAATGGTCGTTTTTGAAGTTTGAGGCAGTTTTGAGATTTCATTTGGTTTCATGAGGTTCATAAAAAAGCTTTTTTCCCTCAAAAGAAATTGCTCATTTTTTAGGTAACTGTAGTACGTGGAAACTCAGTTTATGTGGACCCAAGTGAAATGGTCTTACTGTGGACGATGTTACAGAAACCATTTAATGACAATGTTAGTATCCTTATATTTTCTCACTTTCTCTGACTACAGTGGCACAGTGAAAAGTAAAAGCATTTTTATTCTCTAAAGAGGTACTCCGCCTTCACACACCAAAACTTCTCTCATTATCCAAAGCCCATCTTAAATGAAAGATTCACAAGAACTCAAAGCCTTTTTTATGACACTGTTGAAAAATACTTGCAGTGCTGTCTGACAGACTGCAGCTTGAGTCAAAGGGCTTGTGACTTTGCCAGTAACTGTAAACCTGTAAAACCAGCTCACTTCTTATTTGAACTCTGTTACGTACTACATTTTCATTCTAATGCTCCGACATAAAGCATGTATCATCACACCTTGATGCTGAACATAAAACCAGAGTAAGAGGTTAAGTTGTCCTAAGTATGAATCTTATGTTTTCTACTTGTTGCAGAGCTGTTACAAACAGACAATGTACTGTTGATCCCAAGATGTGTAAACTAGTCAGTCGATGAATACATGTTTTCTTCCTGAAGTTGCTCAATCTCTTTTTTCTGTTCAGGGAAGACTAGCTGGTAAGTTATGACAGGTGGAGTTAAAAAGCAGGGCTACCTTTGTGCTGATGAGAGCAGCGTTTCCCAGGTGAATATTGCAATAGTGGTCTTTAGCAGGTATTTTCCTGAATGTTGAAAGATCACTGGTATTGGCTTGAGGTCAGTTCCAGGCAGGTTTGTTTTAGAGCATGAAGAAGCAACAGGTAAGCAACATGGAATTGCTAAAAGTAGAGCCAGTAGGGGTGGCTGGATTAAGGCAACCAAAATGGCAAATCTGGCACTGGAAGGGAATCTTTCTGGCCCTCTCAACTCGGTGAGCCAACCGGTTGCAGTAAACCTAGATTACAAGCACAAGCAACTTTATTCTTTGATAAGGACATTGTGCAGCTTAAATCACCTGTATTATTTCTTAGCACTAACCAATGAAACAGCAGAAAGGGAAAATAAAGGTGCAACACTCATCCAGTGTTGGGGGGGGGGGCTTTTTGGTGCCTATCTCCAGTGGTCATTGGGCGAGAGGCAGGGTACACACTGGGCAGGTCTCCAGTCCATCACAGGATGCAACAGAGAAATGGAGAATATTTATCCGTTATCTGGGCCTACAGACCAGGAAGACAAACATATAGTTTCATAAAGGGATTCTTAACCTTAGTTGTCTTTGTTGATTGACTACTGTGACTTTTAACTGAGTCAGTTGACAGTAAATTCAAATCTTTAATATTTGGGAATTTAAATCTTTAATATATATATATATATATATATATATATATATATATATATATATATATATATATATATACACTTTTTACCTATATATAGAAAAGGCATTAACTCAAATAGTCATGAATAATGCTTAAAATAAGAGTGTAGAGAGAAGAATGGTGAAATTTCATTTCACAAAATTTTAGCATGTGTTGCAAAAAATAAAGAAAAAAAAAACATTGGTGAAATCATGTGCACAGGTCATAATGCTGCGTCTGATCAGCTTTCCTGAAACTAAATGTCCCATAACAAACAGAGAGCACCTACCAGCAGTTCTTCATGTCGGTCAACCTCACAAGAATACACAATGTGACAAACATTAAAATATACAACTGGAGTCCTGCTTTTTTAAAGCAATAAACAAGATAAAAGAATGGAAAAATGCCAGATCTGTAGTTGCCGGGAATTCAGACTTGAGCACATATTTCAAGTATATACATAAACGCTGCACGTAGCCGCTTTATTCACACACTTGTCAGATGAAATGAGTATCTCCAGATGTGCTCAGCACTGACAAATATTCATATATGTCAAACAAGCTGACTCCCTTTGAAGCCTTGCTAAACAGACTCTCACCCTTTTGCAGCAGACACTTTGTCACGCTCAAGCAGACACTTATTTGGTCATGCAACATAAACATATGTATACAAACACAGGATCACTCAGGAAGCAAAGAGACGTGTTAACATTCCTGATGTACAGAGGTCAGATTTCTTCTTCTTGTTGTTTAGCCCTAAGTACAATGTGTGTCAAACTGTTAAAAGAAGGTAGAAGAATAAACAACAAAAGCAGATTATTATTAACAGAAGTTCCTACAACCTAATACCCCCCCCCCCCCCCCCATTTCATCATTTTTTGGGGGGGGGGGACTATTTTTAGATATTTGACCTTCTGTCTTTCAATATGCCCATTTGTCAAGGTCAAGGTTGTAACTTTATAACCTTTTACCAGAATCCATATAGCAGCAGCAATATCAGAAGATGTTATAGACCACAAGGTAGCAAATATAATTTATTAAGGAAATGCCCTTGCACTCAGAATTAGAATGGCAGCTGGGTGTGATAGAAACTTTTGGAGATAGTTATGACTTGCAATTAGAAGAAGACCCATCCAAAAGTAAGCAGAGAAAAGGGGAGAGAAAGGAAAATAAATCACCACATCAGAACAGAACGTGTACTGCAGTTGTCAGGAAGTTTAAATTTTGAGCAAAATCATTTAATGTCAAGACCTTTGTACCTTGCATGAATTTATAAGTTAAAAAATAGTGACACATCTCATTATACATAGTAGCTGGGATGACTTTTAACCCCTTAATTGTCATGAGTACACTGGTGTCCTCATGGAATGCATTTCTGACTTGGACTTTAGGGGTGACAGTTAAGAGGTTTTAAGCAAAGGGCTTTATGTATGAAAATCCAAGAAGAATTATACTTCACTGAATGTATAATCAATACTTATAATATTCATGAAGTAAAGAATACAATCTATTTTGAGGTCCCAGAATAAAAGATCAGGGTGCAACCAGTTTTGTAATTATTTACAGACAGGCTTAAACATTTTCTATTTAAAAACCAGGCACTATTACATTTTGATTTTGTCATCTCAGAAGGAGCAGTTATGCTCTGTTTATACTGGTTTAGCACCATGGCAGCAACTCAGAGCCTGGTCTTCAAAAGGATGCGTGTATAAAAACACATGCAAACTAATTAGCGTGTGCATGTGAACATATTTGGGATCTCAGAAATAACAATACAATAATATTAATGTGTGAAAAGATGTCTGCTTTGGACAGATTAATGCAGCAGGAAGCAAACAATCTGTATGCAGTTAGACCAAAACAATAAATACCTTGACTGAATTTAAACATTGTGGCATGCTTTTAAACAAAACAAATATTAACAGCCACCTATGGACAGCCATCATGGAGCCTTTAACGTAAGGTCCCCAGATTTCACCAATCAAACCCAAAATCCCCCCAAAAGGTGTCTTGCTGGATTGGAGTAACTGGTAATTATTCCAGGCTTTACACGGTCTTTGGCTTTCTCCTCTTCCCTTTCCTTCAAGTTTTCATCTAAAGTGGTTGCAGTTACATGTTTCCGAAAATAATCACCAACAGGCTCTGCTCTCCAGTCTGTGTGCTGCATGAGATGCAGCAGAAAAAAAAGTCATGTGTGGAAATATCGTTTTGCACAATTCCTGAGCACTGCCAGTCAATCTGTAGTTAAACAAAACCTGAAAGCAGAAAAATCAAACCAAAGCTTTTAAAATATATATATGAGGCAAGTGACTGCAGGCCGGAGTCAAACCTAGGTCAAGGACCCAGGTACTACCTCTGCGGCACAGGCGCGCCCTGAACCAAACCTTTTTAATAATTGAACTATTTAAACTACTCAAATTGTTTCAGTCCTACAGTCATATTCCATGAATTAGAATATTATAAAAAAGTTCAATTATTTCAGTAATACAATTCACTAAGTAAAACACATATAGATCACTCAAACACAGCCTTTGTTTTTTGTTATTCATGATCATTTTCTTCTTAGAGCTAATAAAAACACAACATTTCTGATTAAACTATGAAAGCACACCAATAAAAAATATTTCAGAAATGGCCGTTTAATGTAATGTATGTTTATTACCTGGTTAAAGGTTGTTATTTTCAAAAGATACTTTTGAACTGACAAATGAGCCTCATCGGATTGCAAATTCTAATTTATTGAATACGAATGGATAGTATTGATGATTATAAAACAATATAGGCGCATGATTCCTTTTCCATCCATGTTGCTGTCATGTAAGTGAATAGATGGTTATTATGATTATTCAGGCATGACTGCAATCATTTCAAATAGCTGTCTTTAAAGAAATACTGCAATTGTTCATGGTTACGGGCATTGACACAACAGATGCACTCGAAGCATGTGTGCGATATTGTGTATTCATTCAGAAAGAGTGGCTAATGGCCTTCCTTCTGATGGTCCCAGTGGGTGCTAGTGATTGTTTTGAATAGCCAATATTTCAGAGGCAATTGTCCTGTAATGTAATCAGAAGAAAATGACTTCATGACATCATCTGCAGCCCTCCTATGTAGAAGACTCAAAAGCAGGTTTAGACTGACGAATGAATTGCATTGAGGGTAAAATGAGTTTAATCTGTACTGGCAACAATTCATTTAAAAGGAATCCAGTCAACTTACCGTAAGCCAAAGTCCTGCTTTTAATAAAGAGAAAGAGCCCTTATATAATATGATTTTTCACATTATCATCTTGAATACATTTAGGAGATAATTTTGTACTTGTAACTTAATTCTTAGTCATTAAAAGGCTTATCCTTGAAGCCTTGCAACTTTGGTTTGAGGTTAAGGTAAGGGTGAAGATTGTCATCAGTGACACAAAGTTGGGTCACGTGGATGTTTAATTCAGGCTCAGTGCAAATAGATCCTGTTCCAGTATGTCTTGCACTGTAACCGGAATATGCTCCATAATTGAATGAGATTGTTTAGATCATAAGTCTTAAGGTCACAAGTTCAACCTGCAGTCACTTGTTTTGGACCAGAGTTTTAGATATTTGACCTTTATAAAAATAACTGCAAAATTGGCCATAAATTTGGATTCCAAACTATCTTATATGTGGCTTTGTCTGTGGAATAGGGCTGTTTGTGCTTGTGTGTTGGTGCTGGTTTGTGTATGGAAATTGACATATACGAAAGACCAAATAACTAAAGATTGTCATTGGAAGTCAAGAGGGAGAAAAAGCAGAAGTAAAGAAAAAAAAGAAATAAAGAAAGAAACATGGTCTCGGGCTAGTTGGTCGAAGTGAACACCCATGCCATGCCTCTTAGTTCTTTCAGCCTCCCTTTGAAATCCTCCTTTTCCACCAAAGCCTCTTGTCACAGGTGGAGGACTTCCAGAATAATTACTTCCAATTCTCAAATGCATCCCTTTTCTCTGCTCCTCTTTTCCCATCCTTGTGAAATGCATTTCAAACATTCATTTTCATTTCAGTTTGGCCCAAGAGAAAACACCTGCCGTGACTCAAACGGCTGAGTTTTTCTTCCCCAGCAGTCGCTTAACTCTACCATACCATCACTTGATATTTCACTCAGTTTAGAGTTAATTACATCTTAGCGTTAACTTTATAGACTGTGAAGATGGTTAGATGGAAATGAGAAGGGGGGGGGGGGTTCATTTAAGGTTAAGAGCTATTTTGATTAGTCATTTCACTTTCAAAGACAAGGGGGGGGGGGGGCTTTAATGACTAAAGAGCTTGTGCAACTGCATTTGTGGGAATGTATATTGGTGCGTATTACATGCATCAGTGCCTGTGTGCAATGTCTGTTCTGACCTCATCGTCAAACTAGGGCAACTAAATTGTATGTAACTGCTCACAGAAAGAAAATAATGATTTTTGGAAACTTTTTAGGAACTTAATCCAAAAAATTATATGGAACATTTTCTTTGTTTGTTTTGTAATAAGCTGTTGTTCCATAGAGTTCTCTTTTGAACTGAACCTAGAAGGTTGAATAGCTTTCCTATTGCTCTTGGCTATTGCCAAGGCCATAGGTCACTATAAATAGTTATTTTTGGAGCAGAAAGGATTTGATGTTAGCTAATGGTAACCAATGCCCAGAATAAGCCCATCAGATGTGTAGTTCCTTTGCCAGTTAAAGCTACATGCCATGTTCTGGTTGGGTTTTTTGAGATTGTAATTGCATTTCTGAACTGCTTGGTGGTTACAGCCACAAATTTCATTGTGTTGTCATTTATTTAATAAAAGAAGCCAGAATAATAAAAAAGTCGGTGAAAAAAGAACACAACTACAACTCAAAGCATGCACAAGGCTCTTCATTTCCACTAGCTTGGGTCTCTTGGATAGCGGTTATCCAGGGCTCATGCCCAGTCATCGTCAATTAACGCACACACATACAATATTGTGCATATATATATATATATATATATATATATATATATATATATATATATATCATTCCAAGTCAAACATTCCAAGTTATAATGTATGTGAAAAGTAAAGAACTGAAACACAATCATTTTCTTTTACTGTATCAGCAGTTGTATTCAACTACTGCAGCGCAAAAGAGAAAAGTTAACATGACCCTTAGCACAGCATCCCCATGGTGGATGTGGTGGTGTTATGATTTCAGATGTAGGGAATCCAAGAAACAGAATCATCTCTCTCGATTTACATTATTTGTTTTCAGAACTATATAAAATAAGCTAACTTTTTTAATTTGGCAACGCAATCCCAATATACAGAGACAAAATTAGACAGATACAAACTGTTAAAGTTGGTAAACCAATGCTAACATACTCATCCACTTGGCTTTTTACCGATTTCGTTACATTCCAACCTGTAATTTTTTTAGATTATTATTATCTTATTTTATGTGATTGATCTGCACAAAATAGTGCAAGCTGGGAAAGGGAAATCATATAAAATAAATGCAAAGGATAAAAAAAAAAAAACTTTACAAAAGAAATTAAATTTGGCACATATATACGTATCTACCTCATTTGCTATGAAGCCCCTAAAAAGATCTGGTTCTAGGTTAGAATCCCACAATCTGCCACTCTGGGTCCCTGAGCAAGACCCTTAGCCCTGGAATGCTCCCCAGGCACAGCACAGTGGTAGCTCAGTGCCACTGACAAAAATCTAAGGGAACACATAAAGGAGAAACATTTAACTGTGTTTGAATGGCCTAGTCAAAGTCCAGATCTCAATCCAATTGTGAATCTGTTGTTTGACTTGAAGATCAATGTTCACAAGTGGAAATCATTCAACATAAAGAAGCTGAACCAGTTCTGCCTTGATGAATAGGTAAAACTCCCAGTGGCAAAATGGAAAAGGTGTAATGATCTGAAAACGGAGGACCCAGAAGACAGCCGAAACAATGTTGGTGGCGTTCGAATATGGATTTTTATTCACACAAGGACTCGGGCGCTCAACGGAGCAGCCGTCAGTGACTGGAAACGGAACTCCTGGAGGCCGAGGCGACAGGTTAGTGATCTGGATTACTCAACGGGCCCGGCGTGTTAGAAAAGGGCGAGATCACTAACCTTAAAGGTGTTCCAGTCCGCGATGACGGCAAGCCGGCGTAAAGGCTGGAGGGGGCTTTCCTAATTCGTCCTTCCAAATGGAGGCAATCCAAGTTAGGCAGGGATCAGGCTGGTTGGGAGGTCCTAAGGCAAAAAACAGGTCGATAAACAGGTATGCACACGAAAACAATGGCTGGATTAGTCAAACGAAGTAGGCATGAGACAATCTGGCGATCTCCTCAGACTTGAAGGCTAGGTATATAGTGGTGGGAGCAGGTGGGTCAGATGAGTGATAATGAAACTAGGGTGGAGCTGCAGAGTGTGTGAGATGAAGACTAAGTGTCTGTACCAAGACTATGACAAGCTCATAGAGACTTATCCAAAGTAACTTGCAGATGTAGTTGCCATAAAAGATGTCTCTACAAATTACAGACATGTTACAGTTATGCATGCTTTTTCTGTTGTTTTGCCCTATTTGTCGGTTGCTTCACAATAAAAAATATGAATAATACATCTTCAAAAATTGTAGGAATGACTGGAATGGGGCAAACACATTATTAAAGCTGGCTGAATACTTTTGCAAGCCATATCAGTTAAAAGCAGCCGTTTCATAGACTAAAGATAACAAATGCATTTAACCTTATTGCATCATTAAAAAGTAATGGGCATTCAAATTGATTGGTTTCACATTCTTGCTAGGTGCTGGCTCAGAATTGTTGTGGAATTTTTCACTGTAGATACAAATTTTCTTCCCACACATATAATGCTGATGTTTTTGTCACTTTTCAAACTCAAAGTAATACTTCTCCGCGCTCCATGTTAGCTTTTGTTAATCTATATGTGTCTGTTACTACTGACATCCCACTGCTCATACGTGATTATCATGAGACACTTTCACAAACAAAATCATGGTTTAGTAACGCAGCCTGCTTTAGGAAAAGTAACAATAATCTAATTACAGCTTTTACAACACAAATCCCTTACTTTACTCAATACTTGGAAAAAAGTAATCAGATTACAGTAACATGTTACTTTTGATACTCACCAGATGCTCACTGGTCATGACCCAGTCGATTTACAGCGAGGGTTAGAAATAGTTGTGGAGAAGAACTGATGAAGGATTATTTACATATTTAAACCTTAACAGATATTCCTGGGAGTAGAAAATCCACTGTTCAACATAACCCAGGGACTTAATCTCAGCATTTGCGATGACCGATACAATCACAGAAGCCAAAATCACTGCTGCAAGCTTGACAAACATATCATTTATATACTCACTAGTTCCTAACTAGTTGCTCTATAACAAATAACACTTTCAAATGAGACCACCATTCAGACACCAATGGTCAGCACCCGACGGTGCATTTTATTGCATTTAACTACACATCCGTCTTTGCCACCTGTCTGCACAGAGTATATAGAGAGAATACTCAAGTATATCCAAAAGTATACCCTTTTGGATATACTTGTTATTTTAAGTATTTAAACATGGAGGCTTTGGTATTCAACAGCCAGGTGTAGCACTTGGTATGTTTGGAGTGGGTTAATAGCTCTTTTACTGCTCTACATCATAAAGTAAGGGTGAAGGAGAGCCTTTCAGCCTTTTAGATGTGAGTTTGAGATAAGTGACCAGGTCCATCCCTTTAAAATTCCTACAGGATAAGGGAAGACATTTTACTTTGTGAAGAAGCAGCTGAAAACCTCCAATGGAAGACAAGCGTAAATCTTCAAGGCAAAATAATCCAGTCTTTGGCAGTCAAACAAAACAAAATCAAACATCTCAAATCCCTAATGAGTTACAGTACAGCTGCACTGCCTCCTTAATGTATAGCTTAAGGTTCCATTTCAAACTATTTATCTCAGAACAACTGTTCAGGAGCGCTTGAATAGGTGAAAAAAGCAAGGTCTCATAAGAATTTTTGCAGAATAACTAGAAAAAAAGATTTGTGAACTCGATGTGCTTGACATTGTGCAGAACTCAGTGAGATATTTTATTTGGCAATTATGTTTTGAGATATTTATGAAGTACTGTGTCATTGAATAAATAAAAACAACAAAAAACAAGTCAGTATCTAGCTAAGGGAAGTTTTTTTTTCCACTAAAAGGATTCAATAACAAGGATGCTACATGCCTTTGGGGAAAAAAATCAAACTCTTGTATACAAAATATTAACAAAGACTGCATCTATTGGCTGCTGATTTCTGTAGCAACATTTCACAATGATGATGTTGCAATTGGAAGCATATAATAATCTGACCAAAAGGATTAAATGAGTCCACATGGTTTGGCCTTGTCCCTGCCATCATTCCAGCATTTCCATGCATGGGGACCTGCCACAGTATGGGATCCCAGTTTTGATGACAGACTAAAGGGCAAGTCAAGTCTCCCACAGCTTATGAAGGACAAAGGCTAGTCATAATAAGTCATGGCTGATCCCTGGACCCTGGGCCCCAGCAAAAAGGAAGACAAAGCGTTGAGTTCTCCTCACAAAGGCAAGTTATTACAGCCGGGAAACCTCACGTTGCTACACTGTCACTCAAAGTTGGACCTTGTAGAGGAGCGAGGCTCGGCTATTTTTCTTCATTTAATTTGAGGAAATCAAAGGCATTTTCTCTTTCACTCTCTCCAAACCTACTCCTCAAGCACTCTTTATCCCATTCCCTTTTTTAACTTTCTCATTACTTCCACTTGCTCCTGACTCTCCAATTACAGGCTAGTCTTTCATCTCCGCAGCCAAGGAATGGAGTGATAGGATCAGGAGGAAGAGTGAAGAAAGAGGCTTTGTGGCCCTTTAGCTCCCCCCATTGATACCTCACCCTGCCCTTTTAATAACCCCAGGGCCATTTGGGTCACTCCAATACCGTGACTTACACAGGCTGGCCTCTGTGAAGATATAACATACTGCCATATACTGTAAAATATCTCATCACGATGGCATCTCTACCTGAAAACTGCAGGTCCTGAGACTGCTGGTGAAAAGCCTTTATGTTATTTTAAAACATTTAGCAAAGATGCTGTTTTATAGCACACTAATGCAAAGAGTTTAAGAAAATAATATGCACCAATTAATTGTTTACCTTGCAAAAAATAATTGCATTGATGAAACACAAGTTCATGGGTCCATATAGTGGTAAATTAGTCACAATGCACAGACATGTGCTCATTAACAGTGGTTTTCACACTGCCTTCAAAAGACTATGCATTAGCAGATAAGTGCATGTGTATTTTTTCTTTGAGTGCACACACTTCAAAAATATGCATGTTAGGTTGACTGGCCCCTCTAAATTGCCCTTAGAAGTGAATGCATTCATGCGTGGTTTGTCCTGAGTGTTGGAGTGTTGCCTTGTGATGTACTGGCAACCTGTCCAGGGTGCAGCGTACCTCTCCCCCAATGTCTGCTGGAGATAGTCACCATGGATGGATGGATGGTTTCTAGTAGTAGAGTAGAGATGAAAATGTAGTCAGAGGCCATTCAACAGATTTAGGTTGCTACTATTACCGGTAATGAGGTTTATTTCTATACTGCAGTCACACACCTCCTATGTGTTTAACCTTTTTAAATGGGGAAAAAAAATCCAAAACACTCTTGACGCATGTACCAGATTCCCCATCTGTGTGGGACATAGCCCACTGAACTGGGAATTTCTGAATGGCTAGACTGTAACTGTTTCATGAGACTTCTGTAGCATGAGAAGAGACTGCCAGTTAATAAACCAATGATATCTGATAAAATAAAAATAAAAAAGAGACATTTTTAGTAGTCAAGAAGTAAGAAGTGAACTGAGATGTTATTTTTGTTTGTGTGCAAGTGTTACCATTCAGCTTTGAGAAGAGACTGTCTCACACATATTAAAAAAACACATACCTCAAGACAGCCAAATTACCCAACAATGTTGTAAAGCTTGATCATGTTTTGTAGTAGTGGCCGTGCTCATCGTTTTCTTCCCCCTCCCACCTCCTGGCCTGTAGCTTTGCTCTCTTCCAGTCTGTTTTTCTCTAGTGCATGGAGCTGCTACAGGCAAGATAAGGCTGGTCTGCCCGAGTTGAGGCTTAGCATAATCCCTCTTCCTTCCCTAAAAAAAAAAAAAAAAAGTTCTCAAGCTCATCAGCACACAGTTGAAGAAGAGAGGAGGAAGTGATGGAGAAAGAGACAGTCATGGGGGTGGGTGGTGTAAAGGGTAAGAGGGCTGGGAGGAAATCAAAGGAAGTGGAACAGGGAGTATAGTAAGACTGCTGCCAAGTATTAGCAAAATTTCACCAGGCATGAAAATTGTACAAAGGAATGTGTGCTGCAGCAGTGGCATTGGAGAAAAGAGGAGGAACAGTTTTGCATTTCCGATGATCAGAGGGTGAGCTAATCCTTTGACAAGGGGTCTGGAGAAACCCAATCCCAATGCCCAAAGGCCTGACATGCCTAAATCTGGCATCCCAACTCTAGTGGCAGATTTCAGACAATGTGTTTGTTAGCTGGTGCCATTTACTGCCACTGAATACGATGGCAAGGGTATAAAAGTTTGGAGATCGGATAGAGAGAGCAAGGATTCTCCACATCCACAAACACATTTCGATGGGTTGAACAAATGACCAGGCAAACTCTGCAAAAAGTTAGACCCGCCCTACAAAGTTCTTCTATTTAGCTTTTCTGCCACAGCTAACGGTTTCAGATCATGTAACAATTTTTGATACAATGTTAAGATTTAATTGTGCACTGTTGCGGTAAGACAAATATAACCTGGGCAAACAAAGATGAAGTTTTCAAAATATAATGAAATTTATTTTATTTTTTTAAATAAAGACATTTTGTTTAGACAACCTTTTCATTTGATAAATTAAATAATCATCTGATATTTCCCTGTATTTCTGCAACTTTTTTTTGTCAGATATTAAACTTTATATAATGATGTGGTAGATTTAAGTTTGACAAAAAATTAAAAACGGAAGACATGTGTAAGGGGTTAATACTGTTTTTACTTAATGGTGTATAAATACTTGTTAGGGGTAGATGAATGGATTGAAGCAGGATGAATTTGGTGAAGGCATAGTGTAAAACCTCAAAGTCTCCTATTTTGAGCTCCTGAGAGGTTGATGAAGAAAAAGCAAGAACAGCAAAAGGAAGCTTTTGTCAAACGTGTAGCTGAGAATCAAAGAAGATTGGAGACATATACAAAGTAAACAAAACAATGAAAATGACAAGGGCGCAGTTGTTAACAACAGTAAATATGATAAATAACGATTCTCCTGATATTGAGGTTCTGTCTTGTGAAAAAAATACAAACAAAATAAAAAAACTATTGTGGTTTTCATTTTTTACCATTTGATAGTAAATGGAGTTTTGCTGTCAGAACCATACAACATTCATTCCAAGAATGGAGTAAAATACATTGACAGGTACAACCAGATGGAATAAATGTCCTTCATTGTTATAAAAACAAGATAAATGTGGTGAAGAAATCACTATCACTATCACTATACATCACTATCAATGTGGAAAGCAAGATACAAATATATATATATATATATATTTGTATATATATATATATATATATATATATATATATATATATATATATATATATATATATATATATATAATGTTTCTTCTTTGTATATGATGGTTCTGTTCTATATATATAAAAAAAGACTATGCAGTTTGAATAATATTGTCACTGTCTTACTGACCTGATAATGTTGTGATGACTGACAGCTATTTGGAATTTTTTGACGTTTTTAGCGGCTTTTCCACTCTTGCTTCAAGACTCAATGGGTTCTTTGTTATGAAGCTAACTCATAACAAGCATGAGGCTCTCGTTAGAAGTTAAGGAGAGAGAGAAAAAATAAGGTTCTATCATCTTTTGTTTTGACATTTCAAAAAGGATTTCATTTTATGTTTTTTTTTTCTTCCTTCATGGCACAAAATCCCATTATGTCAAGAAGCAAAACATTTGTGGGCAACTGTGTTTAGAAGAAATGTCTTGGTTCTTTTGAGAGCAGCTGCAGAGAAATGAGAAGGCAAAAAATGATTTGACCAACTTTGCAAGTCTCTTAATCATCCCATGAAATGAAACCCCTAATTAAATTCAGGAGATTAAAAAAAGCTTTAATCAATTGGTGATCTGGAGTTACATGTGATTAATTGAGGCTGTTTTATTATCAACAAACAAGTTCCAGTGTCTGGGGCCTTATGCTAATTTTCATTTCCAGAGCTTGATTTTTGACAAGTTTTACTGAAGAGCTATCCATCATGGCATTTAGTTTAATTCCTCAGCGAAAGTATGGATGTAAGAATATATCTCTCACTGTTTTTGGTTTCATGAAAGCTCATTTACACGGCAGCCTGAATGTGCTTGAGGCTGTGAGAGAAAACAAGCTTTTAACTCTACAAATGCCTTAAAAATGATAAATGCCGCTTAAAATGTATTTTTGTAGACTGTCGTGAGTTGATGATTATGGGTTTTACCATAAGTCCAGGTTTTTTCAAATGTCTGCATCGCTTACTAAAGTGCTGCAGTTAACAAACACAATGGTGACTCCTTAACTTGTTGCTTGTGCAGCAAGGACACTCCTAGAGAAAATACGACTCTAAATCAAATATGTTATTCAAACATCAGCAACAAAAATGTTAGCATATAGATTTCAGAAATTGCTAATATACTCAGGAACAGCCATGTCATATTTAATGAGTTCCACTTTTTCAGCTGCATACAGCCCTCAAATACAGTCATCACACAGGCACAATATGTTTGCTTCTTCAACCAGAATAGTTACAGATGGCCAGAATGTATCACAGCAGGAAGAACTGGTGTGTTTGAAGGCAGGGTTAAGAATTTACTTAATCACAACCAGAGAAACTATTTTTTTTCTCTTCTTTTTCCACCAGTACACTTTTTAGAAAAGCACACTGGACGCTGTGTCACGAGACTGTTGTTTAAGGAAATACTGAAAAGCTCACCAAGCTCTATACATGCTTTGACATTCTTATGATTCATTTTAAGTATCTAAATTTATTTAAGGGCCATGCCTAAACTGATCCATAACTGCATTTCAACGTATGCATCCAAAGTTGAAAGTCAAATGGAGACTGTTTTTTCATTTCGTTTTTCTTTTTTTTTATTCAGACGATAAAAAGTAGAACATTGTGTCCCTCACTATTTAAATGGCTATGAATGGGTCTCCATAGACTGAAAATATTATGCTGTGTAATACTGTTATGAATTAAAACCAAAACAGCTGAGACAAATAGTGAATTTGACTTTCAGTTATCCAAAATAAGATCTACATGTCATACAAATAAGAAATCTGAGGACTCAAGCATTGAATAGAAAGAAAATAATTGATGCCATAGTCTAAATTATCTCACGCTTCATGCTGCCGGTCCTGATAATTGCCTATTCTCACCCATATCTGTTTGTCATGGTTTGTGGTGAAGGACCGAAAGCGGCAGCAAGACATCGGCAGCCGCATACTGGAGACAATAATATTTTAATGGAGCCCTGAATAACACCAATTAACTGGGAATAAACGAAATTACCTACAACACAGGTGAGTGAGATTTTCTAATTTATGCTGGCTCACGCTGAGGGAGAATAATTAAAAACCGGCGGATGACCTGGAGGTCGTCTTGCCAAGCAAGTGTTCTGGAGGCCGGCGGCGATGGAGGAACCTTGGAGGCCAGCACCAATGGAGACCACTGAGAACCTCTGGAGAAGACTGGAGACCACTGAGAATCTCCAGAGAATACCGGACTCCACTGAGAACCACTAGAGAAGACTAAGGACCACTGAGAACCTCTGGAGAAGATGACCAATGCAAATCTCTAACAGGAATTCAACAGTGAACCCCAGAAGAAGCTTTGAAGCTGTCCGGTGTTGTACACAGTAGAAGAGCTGGATTTTGTTGGATTTTGTTAAGTTAATAAAACAGCTGGTATCTGTTTTATTAACTTAGTATTAGAACACTATTTTAAACAAAGACTATTATGATTTCAGGAACTTATTGTCTATAAAGATGTCTGAAATTTTTTGAAAACACATTTTGGTATGTTGTCAGGACCTAACTGCAACTGGTGTGGTCGGAAATACAACAATAAAAAAAATAAAAAAACAAACAAACATCTTGGTGTCTTTCAAAAAAAGTAAACCAACTGGAATGCCCAATTTTGTGGTCACATTTATGGAGATTTTCTCCTGTGTGTGAGGCAAATGAGCCTAGCGACTCTCCATTGTGAGGGGCGATTAGTTCCAGGTGAATCTACATGCAAATTTAAGCTCCAACAAGGCTTCACCAGCAGGTCTATGAAGCTTGGAACTCCACACTACTGCAGAATAGAAGTCCAGTTATTTTATTTTTTATCTTTTTTTGGACTAATCATGACCTGGATGACTGAGAATCTTCACCAAATCTTGGTGTCTTCTAATTATTTTATGTATTGCTACTCCTCTATGAAGCATTTTGTACATGGTAGCTCTATCAAGAATTCTGATGGGGCAAATAAATCATTCTACAGAAAGCTGTTTATAATAGTTTTTCCATATGTATATAGACTGGTTAAAGTTTTCATAATGATCCTTTAATGTTTCTTTGGAAAACTCCCATGTTTACTCCAGTGTAGATTCGTTCTTACATTCTTGTGATTTATGACATAAAACTTTAGACACTACATAATGGGATGGGGTGGGAACCCCCAAAAAAATATCGAATCATCTCAAATTCAAACACGTCTGAATAAGACTAATGATTAGTGATGGCCAAGACGGATTCATTGTCTTACCAGTGGGCCATCTTGCCTCCACCAGAACCTGATCTGAATTCAGAGCTTTTCAAACAGACTTGTTGCTTCTGTCTTTTGAGAATATGTGTATCCACAAAACCTCTCATCCTTACATTACTGATCTTAAGAATCAGTGGTCAGCTCATCAATCATCTTGTCAGGGCAGGAGTTAATAAAACAGATTTCATGAACAAAATCCAGCTCTTCTACTGTGTACAACACGGGACATCTTAAGCCAGGGGTGTCCAAACTTTTCGGCACGTGGGCCGAAAATGTCAAGTCAAAAGCTCTCAAGAGTCAAAAAATAATAAAAACACAAATAAAAAAAATAATTATGTTGTAATTTTATTTACCTAATCTAAATAATGTGATAATTTCAATAAACAAATTAGTCATATTTTCTACAGGAAAAGGTTTTATAAATCATTCTGAAGGTCATTTGCCTTATTAAAATATGTTCATCCAGTTTGCTAATCATTGTGGGCTCGATCGAAACGAACAAACAAAACAGAATTGTTTTTATGCTAGCCATATAAGAGCAGGATTTGGCTCAGTAATTCCTTGGAAACACTTGCTTTACTTAGTCAATTTAAAAAAAATAAATTTAATACAGATTCAATTGCACTGCTCAGCATTTGATTAAAAGTCACTGGATAGATGTTGGATTTACAAGGAATTTAAAGAGAACATAAAAAAAGATGAATGCATCGTTTTTTTTTTACCTAACATTTTTACTTTTAGGATTTGAACTTGTTTAAAACCATCTGGTGCGTAGCGGTCACTACAGTGGACAGCTCTTTAACAGTTGTTTTTTCTTAAATGCAATGGTTTATATGGTGAAAGTGCATACCAGCTGTTAGAATGCTCTCTGCTGCCCCCTCCATTGAGTTTCATTTAGTGGTCAGTTGTTGTAACTACAAATTAACCTCCTCAAAATCAAATGTGGCTGACAAACAGACACACTTGCTGACCACTGCTGGGGTACACAAAGACCAAGCAGTTCACAAGGACCGCTGTGACGCATCCCCCGCACAAACCAGGCAGGCAACATACACCAATGCCGAAGAAGACGAGACATTACAACAAGTCACGTTACGACTCGACAATTCTCCCCTCCACGTGAGCTACACCGTGAAAGAACCCCTTTCACTTCGTATATAAGAATTGGTACTTGCTTGGGCAGAATTTACTTAGAGATAGGTTTAATGCCAATGTTGTTTTTTGAATGTTTACATGCTATGACTAAGTTCAAGTGATAAGCTGCATACTGTTTCTTTTTGTTTGGTTGATGTGAGACCAGCCGCGCTGTCCGTTGGTCATCACTACGAATGGGACATTTCCCAATTTTCCCAAGACAGCCCGGAAAAGTTGAAATTATAATGGCAACAGCTGCAATACTAATCATTTTTGGAAGATGACGATGTCCCAGGAGCTTCATTTCAACCTGCCGCCTCCTCTCTCACAACGGATCAAACCCGAGGTAGAAACCCGCTGAATCCGTGTAGAATTACAGCTATTACTAAGAAAAAAATTGATTATTACAGGCTTATGTTTTAATTTATTATAGAGCTCATACACTTGAAAACAGTCTATCATCCCGCTGTCATCAGGCACTCTGATTAGAGGTGGGCGAACTGATCCTAGTATCGATAATATCGACACCAACGCTGGTATAGATATTGAACAATACTCGTTTAAAAAGATCAATACTTTTTATTCTCTCCCGCTGACTGCAGCAGATTCACCAAAATCTCCCTGTCTGGGTCACTTGTACCGTCACGTGGCTCAGCGGCGCCAGCCAATCAGCATGCAGGCTCAGCCTAGCCCGCCCCCTCAGCTCTCTCTCCACTCGACACAGAGAAAACCGTGCTGCTGCTCCTCAGACTCGGTGGCACCAGAAACTCTGACCACTGGGAGCAGGCAATGTGGGTGAAGGGACACTACAACTGAGATGTATGGTGCAGGTGTTTGAAGCAGCAACCGACCAGTTACAGGATGAGATCCAAGCTCCTGCACCGCTGTCATCACAAAAAAACGCAAATGTTGTATTCATTTTTGGGATGAGACCATTGTTAATCCCTTGCGTCTTTACCTAATGTCTGGATTGGAAAAGATGAAGCTGGCGATCTTCAAAGCTTCTGCAGACTGTAAACTGATAAATGCTGGCTCTCTCCAGCAATGCAAAATAGGACAACCTAGTGGGACACCATCTCCACTAAAGTGCAGAAGAGTGACCAAATTACACAGTTTAAGCACACTGGCTCAAGCTAAACCAAGTCAAAACAGATGCAATGATGCTACATGCACATGGAAGGTCAAATACATCTGCATGCTATGTAGTGTGGCACTGTGCCCTAGATGCTTTAACAACTTTCATGTTAAGAAAGGTAGTGATTTTTTGAAGTTGCCGATGTTCAGTGAAGCAGCAACTGTCTGTTCTTGTTGCTGAAAACATAATGACAGTGTAATAACATGGTATTACTAGTCCTGCAACGTTAAAGAAATATGGAGACTCACAAAACATGTTTGTTGTGTTTAGAGATGTTTTGATACATTAATTTTGCTTACATGGGAGAATTAATGTTGCGAGTGCTGTTTGTTTTCTTCTTTCGGCCTAAACCATATAGATATCTATAGGGCTATCGGATGTTAAAGTGTGTAAATGTGCTTTTCATATCATACAATGAAGGAAGTGGTCCTGGATTTATGATAAAACTGAGCTTATTTTATTTTTCCGTTAAGTTTATACTGTGTTATATTGAGTGCTTAAGCGCCAATAGTTCACAGTGGTGTACATGTCTGTAACTTGCAGAAAAAAAAATATTTTTAAAAAGTTGATATTTATTTTTTCATACCCAAAGAAGAATATAAACAAAATTTAAAATAAATAAAAAAATAAAATAAAAAATAAGCCAGTTTTACATCATATGTCTACATATGTATACAGGGAAGCAAAAAGTGAAGGATTAGTGGCTACAAAATTTGTAGATAATCTGACCAAGTTTAGGGATGAAGTATATTAAAATGAAGTATAAATTTAAAAAATTAACCTTTGCATTAATTTTATAGGAAGTATCATGGGTATTTTTGTTAAGATAAAAAGGTTTCTAAAACCAGGTTCCCAACACACCACACCCCAGCACCACAACCTACGTACGCAAGGAATGGAGAGGGTTTTGTTTCATTCTCAGAAAGAACTGCCAAGCAATATGTCCATCTTAATTTTCTGTGTTTTTCAAAAAAATGTCTCTGGTCCAAAACCCAGGCATATACATTTCCTCCCTCTCTCTGACATCAGCAGCCTTCTACTTCATCTCTCTTAAAAGACTAGTGGAACATTTTCTTTTCTTTGTCTATTGCCAGTAAGGATAGAAACTAAAAACTTTTAACCTATACTTTATAACACAAAAGGAATGAAATGCATTAAATAAATGTAATTTAAGTTAGATGGGACAGTTCTGTGTATGTTCATTGTAATCTTTGCCTAGTCATCCAAAACAGGGAATTTCATTGCTTTAGATTTTAGAACTATTCACCAGTTGAAGCTACCTCTTAATAGGCAGTCACATGGGTTGATTAAGCTCACATAAGAGTATATATATATATATATATATATATATATATATATATATATATATATATATATATATATATATATATATATATATATATATGGGGAAAATAAACTCTAAATGAGGCATAATTTGTATTTTGACGAATGTGGATAATTTAGTCATAGTGAGGTTGTGAAACGGTTCTTTAGGCAGATGTGTTTTGTGATTTTATATAAAACGCACAATGGAGTATTTTATTAGAATATAAATTAAGTCGCATTATGTTTATCCACTTTGGTCACACCTTTAACAAGTAATCTGACACTATCAAGCAATCCAGTTTCCAGTAGGTATTGTAGATTGAAAGAAAGTAAGGCTTAAGGTTTGCTGAAAACTCTCATTCTCCTTTTTAAAACAAACACTGACTTAACTCCAAATGCTAGGCATAGTGCCAACCTAAACGTCTGCTGTAAAAGAGGAAGTGGCATACCAGACCAGCGGCATGATGCTGAGAAACCTTGGCTGCTGTACTAGGTGTGGGAGAGGAAAAAATGAAAACAAGCGTAACTGCTGTTGCGCTCTATAATTACCACGTCTAAATGATGTCAACCTGCCAGAAAACAGGTTATAGAGAATAATTAAAGTGTCATCCCTAGGTCGTTCATCTTGTTAAAAGGTATGTTTTCATAGATCATTAAAATACTTTTCAAGTTTAAATTTCAAAGGAAATCTGGAAAGCTCGCTTTTGAGTTGTTAGAACTTTGTAAAGAGCTTTAATAGTATAAGTGTGAATTTAAAGTACAACCTGATGGAATTCACTAAGTCTAGCATTTTCCAACTACGTCTTGCAATTCGTCGAGGCAAAACACGATGATGTGAAACTGATGACTTGCAAAAGGCAGGGTACACCCTGAACAGGTCGCCAGTCCATCACAAGGCAACAGAGAACAAAGAGAAACAGGATAGAACACCCAATCTCACACACACACTAACTCACTCTGATTAGTCATAAAGAGAGCCCATTTACTGTTGCTGTTAATTGGGGAGAACCCCCTCAAGCACATGGAGAGCACGCAAACCTAGGCCCAGATTTAAACCGGGACTTTCACGCCCCACTGTGCAGCCATGTAGTAAAATGAGACCAAAATTAAGCCTTTTACCTTAATGTAAAGTGTTATGTGTAGAGCACCAACACCACACTTCTCCATGAACACACCACCCCTACACTGAAGCATAGCGGTGGCAACATAAGGCTGAGGGAATGGATTTCTTTTCAGGGAAGGGCAGGAAGGATAGGGGAGCTTGTAAGAGTTGATGGGAAGATAAACTGAGCTAAATACAAGGCAAGCATGAACGGAAACCCGATTAGGGCTGCAAAAGACTTGGGATTTGGCGGATGTTTACGTTTCTGTCAGGACAACAAACCCAAACACATTGTTGCAACTACACTTTATTGATTCAAATCAAATGATGTTCATGTGTTACAACATGATTCAACCTAACATCCATTTGAGAATCTGTGGTTTCAAAAGTGATGGTCCTATCTAATTTGTAAAAATGATTGAACTTTGACAAAGCTACTTTATAAAGAGGAACTGTACACAATTTCAGTCTCTGTGTGTAATGTGGTTCTACAGTATCCATGCAGGGTAACAACACAATGCATGCCTCACTTTTTTATATGTTTATTTGTAAAATAAACACAAAACAACAACACCAATGCATTCTTTTCTTCCACTTTACAACATAGCACTATCCTTGCACTGGTCCCCAAAATTATATACTATGGTTAGAATGTGATAAACAGTAAAAAGGTTTAGGGGCTACAAATACGATAACATGGCCCTCTAAATGTTAATTGCCAAAATGTGTCAATTCTGTAACATACAAAAAAGCAATATTAATATTTTTACATCCACTTGCTTTCATGCATTTGCATCAAACTCAGATTTAATTAATCCATGTACTCATTGTCTGCAACCATTTATTCTTGCAGTGCCCTTCTCCTACAGTGTTTGGGCAAGAATACATGATTCTAAATGTTTGCGGTCTGTCCATACACCATATTGTTTTCTTCCTTAGTAAGAAAACAAGATAAAATCAGTTAGTTACAACAGCAGCTCTTACTTGCTTGGCGCTCGGAGGACTGAAGAGAGGTTGTAGGTTGGCCCAGACATTTTTTCTCTGATGAACAAAAACTCGTGTTGAGTGCTTTTAGCTGAGGAGGCCACAGGGATCTTCTTTTTTGTGTCACACACAAACATAAAAATCACAATGACAAACCAAGAGGGTCTTGGCTGCCTTATGCAATAATTTATGCTCACTTCTTTTTAAATTAATACAACAATGTATATGTTCAGTGATATATTTTGTACACACATTATAGCTTATGTTTCATAGTAGATTCTCAAACTTTCTCTTCCTGTCTCATTAATTTTTTTTTCTGAGGGCTCAATGGAAAAAAATTGGGTGACATGCTTTTTCATGCCCTAACTACACCGTGAATTATGCATCGGTTGCAATGCTCCTTTCTTTTAAGTGGCATTAAAACTGTGGACTGTTCTGAGCCTGTAAGTCCAAGCAAATTTATTTCCCTGCCTTTGCCTTTTCTTACCATCTGTTTTTCTACTCTCATTGTACTAATCAGCATCATTACAGAGTCAAGGTCTTATATCACAGATTTGGGTTAATGGAAGCAACTATGGTTCAAGGGCAAAATTGCAAAAATTTTAAATGAAACTGTAAGATAACTGAGCTTCAAGATGAAACTTGAAGGCTAACAGAATTAACATGGCACTCAGATTACTTGATCCTGAATTATTAACTCACTTATCACCAGAGGTGGGAAGCAACTAGTTACATTTACTCAGTTACATTTACTTTAGTAACTTTTTGAACAAAATTTACTTTTAGGAGTATTTTTACTGCATTGTACTTTTACTTTTCTTTGAGTCATATCATTACTCAAGTATTGCTAATCTTATTTGAGTAAAATTTCTGACTGCTCTACCTACTGCGAGTAACTTCATGAATAAAGAACTCGTTCTAACCAAAAATGCACCAGAGAGACTAAAACCTAGACTTTATGTTAAAGTGAGACTTCTTATTTGTACGCAAGCTTTGTTATTTTAATGTTATTTTCTAACTGCAGAGTTAATTCAGCTATTTGGAGGTCAAATGAACGTACAGTAAACAGGAGATATTGTCATTGGGAGTTCTTGTTGTTCTAACATACTGTATATACATTAACTGCTGTAAGTATTGTTTTCAAGTTTAATGTTTGAAATACCAGAATTTGCACATAACCTTATATTTTTGTCTGTCAGATTATGTAATTTTTAAATATTAAATCAGGTGTTATGATTAGTTACTCAGTGCTTGAGTAGCCTTCTTACTGAATACTTTTTTATTCTTACTTGAGTAATTTCTTGGCTGACAACTTTTTGCTTTACTTAAGTAATAATATGTTGAAGTAGTGCAGTGCTGCTCTTAGATGAGTATAATTTTTGGCTACTCTCCCCACCTCTGCTTATCACAAGTTTAAAGAAATTTGCAAGACTGATTTCATCGTAGAGCGAACATATTTTGATAAGCAAAAAAAGAGGACACTCACTCGATCATTCATATCATTACGCACTTTAACCATTCTCTCTTTCCTTTAAAAAGAAATTCATTATGTGTTACCATAATTACACTTTTGATGAGACAGACTCACAAATTACACATAACACACAGGCGCAAAAAGACACAATCTTTCCAAAAAATGTTTTTTTTAAATCAGTTGATTGCACTGACCCTAAGAAGCTAAATGTGTGCAAATAGTCTTTAGCATCTAATAAGACTCATGTTTGAGTCAAAAAACAGATAGCGGTCCCTTTACAAATGACATACATTACTGTGTAGTTGCATGACTGAATCACACAAATGCTCCATCATTTGGTGTACTAATGCTCAAAGTAAAATACTGTGCGATAAATTTAAATCTTCAAGTTACAGAACTGTGCAATTTGCATGGATGTCCAAACATACATTACCTGAGCAACCAAAGTGTGCAAATACACATTTGCATGTGAGAAACATTGTAAATGATTCTAACTGAACCTGTGGAGTAAGTATTGTGTTTGTAACATATAACAGACTGAACTGGACTGGTGGTTTAGTTGATTAAAGATAGCTTATAGCTTTAACATAAAGTATGCCTCCTATGCATGGTTAGAAAGAATAGTCAAATAACTAACTTTAGATAGGCTTTCAACAGTCAACAAGTTTAAAATTGACTTTAAATTTCTGGAAGTAAATAATGATAGAAATAATCAGTGGTGGGCACAGCTAACCAAAATGTTAGCTCCCTTCGCACAATTATTATTAGTTTCACATTCGTTGAACTGATGATAAATAGGGAAATTTGAGGAAACTATTGCGTGTCACTAACAAACAGCTGTCACTCAGTCTGTGTCAAACATCTTCAGACAAAAGATGCTGCACGCACACACACAGCACATGACGCACACAGCACTGTGTGTTTGAGGGAATAGCTGTTTCAGTTCAGGATAAATTATTTTTTTAAACACTAACTTTTACACAAAAGTGGAAGCTTATGAGAAAAATATTCTATCCCTCTGTGCCCAGACTGCAGCATTTCGAAAAAAACAAGTGCATAAAACTCGGGAAGCCATTCCAATGTTGCCAGTTATTGCAAGAAAAACAAGCACCCAGCTCTATTTCCTCTACTTTAAACAGTATTAATTAACAAGCCCGAAGTCATTTATTATAAGCAGATGTGGCAACACTGATGGAAGCTCGGAACAAAGCACAGTGCTGAGCATTTCTGGAGGTCCCTTTTCCCCTCTATCATTACTTTTTAACAAACATGAAATATATCACAATGTCATATTTCACAATAAGTAACGTTTAAGGTTACTTATTTTGGTAACATCAGTGATATCCAACTTCCATCTACCCAGTATTTACAGCTCGGTTCTCCAACACATTCTAAAGAGATTACATCAGCAGTCTTGTCATGATTCCGGTGACCAAGTACTCAACTCACACCAAACAATAGCTTCTAACAAGCCAGGACAGTGAAGGGTGGGTCATTGATTTGCATCTGACTGAGAATACATCCAGGAGGATGGGCTTCCTCCATGTCCAGTAAAAACGGCAGCATACCAACTGCAGGTTGCTCAAGTGCAAGCCAGCAGAATTGACAAACACTCCTGGATAGGTGTGGAAACGTTTTCAGAAAGAACTGAACGGAAGTCTGATTGCCTCCAATTTAAGCATGTTTGCTGTTACAATGACCCAGATAATTGAAAATTTGCACAGGCAGAAAAAAACAAGATTTTCCTATTTTATGTGTCCTGGATACATGTCCCTCAAAGATTGCCATCGGGCAGTCGCCCAGTAAATTGCAGGACGTGTTTGAAAAACAAAGGTTTCACTGGTCCATGCAGTGACCCCAAAGCCCAGCTTCCAGTCCAGTCTCTTTCCACCTCATGCGGTGCCAGTATTAATATTTGTTCATTGTTTGTAAAGCAGCTCAAGCTTAGGCAGATTGGATTTATAACATATGTTAATCTATAATGGATCTTTAAGCAATTCTTAATTCACAGTTCCTTTTAACCTGTTATTTTTTTTTTTTCGCGTGATGGTTCAAAAATGAACTCCATCCATCTGCTCATCAACTCTGACTAGCTGACTAGTATCACCACAGCTTGATGCTCCCAAACCCATTATATTTTTTATGGGGAGTTTGTGTTCAGGATCTTGTGCAGTGTTTTTTTTCAGCATGCATAGTGTTTCGCATGCAGGCCAAATGTACAATCATGGTCTCATTTGGTCAACACAAGGCAAGGCAAGGTAAGGTAAGTTTGTTTATAAAACACTTTTCAGTTATAACACAATTCAAAGTGCCACCACCTTTTTTGACTTGTTTGATAAAGGCCAGACGTGTGACTAAAGTCCTCCATGAAATTTTCTAATCTTGAGACAATAACTAGAACCCTGTTTTCTCCACAGGTTTATCCCTTACCTGTCTTGTGAGTATCCGCGTTCTTGTAATGCTGTTTGTTTACTTGTGTCTCTAACACATCTTCGAGGCTTTCAAAAAACTAATTTATTCATATTGATATTTAATTACACAGAGTTTGAGTTTATTTACTAATACAGTTACTTCTTAAGGCAATTAAACTTGCAAATACTCACAGAAACCGAAGAGGATTTATTGACATAAATCAGGAAAAAGTATTTTGGTGCTAGAATATGTGAAAGCTGCATGTGTCTTTGAACTTGGATGTTCATTTTAGAATTAGGATTAGAGAAGTCTTCCTCCCGGGGTCCGGACACTTGTGGTGGAGTGGAGGCCAGAGAAGAGAAGGAGCCTGAGAGCGTGAAGGAAGTGATGGGGTGGAGGTGAGTCGAAGCTCAGGTCAAGAGCAGGAGAATCCATAGATGAAAAGCTTCATAAGCAAAGCCTTGCAGGGTGATTGGCTGAGGTAGGATGAGGACTTGAGGCAGATTGGCTGGATCACAGATGTATAACTGTTACGTCCACCAGGCTCGTTTGGTGGGATAACATTACAAGGAGACCACACAAGGATTTTCTGGTTAAATTAAAACTGAATTTATTAAAATATACTAAAGAAATAAAAGCCCAAAGAGAGAATACCTGAAATAAGAAACCATAACTAACCAGAAATAAGCAAATGCAAAACAAACCTAACAAAAACCCAACAATAAGACAAGCTACAAACCAAACCAAACCAAATGGGGATCTGAGGAGGAAGAGCAGGAAGAGAGCCTCCCCTCTGCTGCAAGCATAGCAGCTTTAAAGCAGCAGCGCACTAATCAGGGAAATGCATCCCACCTGCAGAAGGCCTGTCTGTCGAACCCTAAAAGGAAAATAAGGCCAGGACTGACTGCAGCCGTAACAATAATGAAGCGATCGGCTGCAGGAGAGGCTGGGCATGAGTTATCCAGTTTGAATTTACATCTAAACTCTATTTTGCTACACTGAATTTTATTTGGGAGTATTAAAGAAAAGAGATGTGTATACAAAAACATTCTACACTTTTAACTGAGGAGATTGGACCTTAAAGCTTGGAAAAAGAGTATGAAGGAGAGGAGTATTAAACTAGGCATTTCCTGTCTATAATCTTAATGTAAATATAATCTAAAGATTTTTGGTTGTAAAAAAAAAAAATACATATATGGAATTTGATATCACCCACTTTACTGTTTTTTTATTTGTAACTGTCCATAACACTCTGTGGTCATGGAGACCATTCATTTTTTAGATCTGCTTCTCTCTTTTCAAGGTTGTGGGTTTAATGCAGCCTCTTCTAGTTCTCAAATTCTGGTAAAAACCTGTTCACTTGTTCTCCTTTTTAGCATAGTGGCGGGACTGGGATTCCCTTCCTGATGGGTAAAACACCTGACATGATGAATGGTGGCCTAGTGGTTAGAAAGCTGAGCAGC